>NW_006408877.1:1639907-1641153 GCF_000296735.1 Chrysochloris asiatica
AGCTACATGGCAGATGAGTCCAACATGTCCATATACTGAGAGCTAGCTACATTGCAGAGCAGTCCAACTTGTCATTATACAGAGTACTAGTTACATGGCAGATGAGTCCAACTTGTCCGTATACTGAGAGTTATCTACATGGCAGATGAGTCCAACATGTGTATATATAGAGGACTAGCTACAAGTCAGGTGAGTCCAACATGTTGATACAGATAGAGCTGGCAAAATGGCTGATGAGTCCAACATGTCCATACACAGAGAGCTAGATGCATGGCAGACAAGGCCAATATGTTCATATACAGAGAGCTACGTGCATGGAAGATCAATCCAACATATCCATGTACAGAGAACTAGGTACATGGCAGAACTGTGCATCATTTCCATATACAGAGTTCCAGTTACATGGCAGATGAGTCCAACGTGTCCATATACTAAGAGTTAGCTACATGGCAGATGAGTCCAACATGTTCAAACAGAGAGTTAGCTACATGGCAGATGAGTCTAACATGTGTATATATAGAGGAATAGCTACAATGCAGATGATTCGAACATGTTCATACACAGAGAGCTGGCTATATGGCTGATGGGTCCAACATGTCCATATACTGAGATCTAGCTATATGGCAGACTAATGCAATATGTTCATATACAGAGAGCTATCTACTTGGCAGTAGTACATGGCATATGTGTCCAACTTGTATATATTTAGAGGGTTGGCTTCATGGCAGATGAGTTCAACATGTTCATAAACAGAGAGCTGGCTACATGACTGAAGAGTTCAACATGTCCATATACAGAGAGATAGCTACATGGCAGAAAAGTCCAATATGTTCATACACAGAGAGCTATCAAAATGTAGATCAGTTCAACATATCCATATACAGAGAGCTAGCTACACGGCAGATTAGTCCAACATGTCCATATACTGAGAAAAAGCTACATGTTAGATGAGACCAACACATGTTAATATAGAGGATGAGCTACAAGGCAGATGAGTGCAACATGACCATATTTAGAGAGCTAGCTACATGGCAGACAAATCTAATATATTCATATAGAGAGAGTTACCTACATGGCAGATCAGTCCAACATATCCATGCACAGAGAGATAGCTACATGGCAGAAGAGTCCAAAATGTCCAAATACAGAGAGCTAGCTACATGGCAGAAAATTCCAATATGTTCCATTACAGAGAGCTCCCTACATGGCAGATCAGTCCAACATATCCATGCACAGAGAACTAGCT
>NW_006408877.1:1641963-1647256 GCF_000296735.1 Chrysochloris asiatica
GTCCAACATGTTCTTGCAGAGAGATGGCTACATGGCTGATGTGTCAAACATGTCCATATATTGAGAGCTAGCTACATTGCAGACAAGTCCAATATGTTCATATACAGAGAGCTACCTACATGGCAGATCAGTCCAACATATCCATGTACACAGTGCTACCTACATGGCAGATCAGTCCAATATATCCATGCTTATAGAGCTAGGTACATGGCAGACGAGTCCAAAATGTCCAAATAGAGAGAGCTAGCTACATGGCAGAGTAGTGCAACATTTCCATATACACAATTTTAGCTACATGGCAGATGAGTTCAATGTATCCATAAACTGAGACCTAGCTACATGGCAGATGTGTCCAACATGGGTATATATAGAGGACAAATTACAAGGCAAATGAATCCAACATGTTCATACATATAGAGCTGGCTACATTGCTGATGAGTCCAACATGTCTATATACAGAGAGCCAGTTACATGGCAGATGAGTGCATAATGTACATATACAGAGAGTTAGTTACATCGCAGAGCAGTGCAACATTTCCATATACATGCACAGAGAGCTAGATACATGGCAGATGGGTCCAACGTGTCCATATACTTTGAGCTAGCTACATATCAGACAAGTCCAATATGTTAATAATCAGATAGCTACCTACATGACAGATCACTCCAACATATTCATGCACAGAGAGGTTGCTACATATCTGACGAGTCCAATATGTCCATATACAGAGAGCTAGCTACATGGCAGATGAGCCCAACATGTCCATATACTGAGAGTTTGCTAAATGGCAGACGAGTCCAACAGGTGTATATATAGAAGACGAGCTACAAGGCAGATGAGTCCAACATGTTCATAAAGAGAGCTGGCAACATTTCTGATGAATCCAACATTCCATGCATAGAGTGCTAGCTACATGTCAGACAAGTTCAATATGTTCATATAAAGAGAACGACCTACACGGACGATCAATCCAACATACACATGCACAGAGAGCTAGCTACGTGGCAGACAGGTAAAAAATGTCTATATACATTGAGCTAGCTACATCATAGAGTAGTACAACACTTCCATATACAGAGTTCAAGCTTCATAGCAGATGAGTCCAATATGTCCATATACTGAGAGCTAGCTACATGGCAGAGTGGTCGAATATGTCCATATACATAGCACTAGCTACATGGCAGATGAGTCCAACATGTCACTATACTGAGAGTTCGCTACATGGCAGATAAGTCCAACATGTGTATATATAGAGGACTAGCTACAAGGCAAATGTGTCCCACATGTTCATACACAGGGAACTGGCTACATGCCTCATGAATCCAACATGTCCATATACTGAGAGCTACCAATATGGCTAGCTACATGGAAGACAAGTCCAATAAGTTCGTATACAGAGAGCTACCTACAAGGCAGATCAGTCCAACATAACCATGCACAGAGAGCTAGCTACATGGCAGACAAGTCCAAAATGTCCCTATACAAAGAGTTAGCAATATGGCAGAGTAGTGCAACAATTCCATATACAGAGTTCCAGCTACATGGCAGATGAATCCAACATGTCCATATACTGAGACCTAGCTACATGGCCAAGTAGTCCACCTTGTCAATATACAGAGTACTAGTTACATGGCAGATAAGTTCAACATTTCCATATATTAAGAGTTAACTACATAGCAGATGAGTCCAACATGTGTATATATAGAGGAGTAGCTACAAGACAGGTGAGTCCAACATGTTCATACAGTTAGAGCTGGCAAAATGGCAGACAAGTCCAATATGTTCAGATACACAGAGCTCCCTATATGGCATGTCAGTCCATCATATCCATGCACAAAGAGATGGCTCCATGCCAGACCACTCCAACATGTCCATATACAGAGAGCTAGATACATGGCAGACAAGTCCATTATGTTCATATACAGAGACCTACCTTCATGGCAGATCAATCCATCCTATCCATGTTCAGAGAGCTAGCTACATGGAAGAGCAGTGCATCATTTCCATATACAGAGTTACAGCTACATGGCATATGAGTCCAGCATGTCCATATACTACATGGCAGATGAGTTCAGTGTGTTCAAACAGAGAGTTAGCTACGTGGCAGATGTGTCTAACATGTGTATATATAGAGGAATAGCTACAAGGCAGATGATTCCAACATGTTCATACACAGAGAGCTGTGTACAAGGCAGACGAGTTCAACATGTCCATATTTTGAGATCTAGCTATATGGAAGACCAATCCAATATGTTCATACACAGAGAGCTACCTACATGGCAGATCAGTCCAATATATACATGGATAGAGAGCTAGCTGCACACCAGAGTAGTGCTACATTTCCATATACAGAAATCTAACTTCATGGCACATGAGTCCAACATGTCCATATACTGAGAGTTAGCTACATGGCAGACGAGTCCAAAATGTCCATATACAGATAGCTAGCTACATAGTTGAGCAATGCAACATGTGCATATACAGAGTTCTAGCTAAATGGCAGATGAGATCAACATGTGTATATATAGATAACTAGCTACGAGTTAGATGAGTCCAAAATATTCATACACAGAGAACTGGCTACATGGCTGATGAGTCTAACATATCCTTATACTGAGAACCAGCTACATGGCAGATGAGTCCAATATGTTCATATACAGAGAGCTAACTACATGGCATATCAGTTCAACATATACATGCACAGAGAGCTAACTACATGGCAGACAAGTCCAAATATCCTTATACAGAGAGCTAGCTACATGGCAGAGTAATGCAACATTTCCATATACAGCATTCTATCTACTTTCCAGATGAGTCCAACATGTCCAAATACTGAGAATTAGCTACATGCCAGATGTGTCCAACATGTTTATATATAGAGATCTAGCTACAAGTCCGATAAGTCCAAGATAATCATAAGGAGAGAGCTTGCTACATGGCTGATGAGTCCAATATGTCCAATATGAAAACTAGCTACATGGCAGACAAGTCCAATATGTTCATATACAGAGAGAAACCTACATGGCTGATGAGTCCAATATGTCCATATACTGAAAACTAGCTACATGGAAGACAACTCCAAGATGTTCATATACAGAGAGATAAGCTACATGGCAGATCAGTCCAACATGTCCATGCACAGAGAGCTAGCTACATGGCAGACAAGTCCAAAATGTCCATATAAAGAGAGCTAACTACATGGCAGAATAGTTCATCTTTTCCATATGCAGATTTGCAGCTACATTTCAGATGAGTCCACCATGTGTATATACAGAGTTCCAGCTACATGGCAGATGAGTCCAACGCATTCATATACTGAGAGCCAACTACATGGCAAAGTAATCCAAAATGTTGATATACATAATACTAACTAAATGACATATGAGTCCAACATGTCTGTATACTGAGAGTTAGCTATATGGCAGAAGAGTCCAACATGTGTATATATAGAGGACTAGGTGAGTACAACAAGGCAGGTGAGTATAACATGTTCATACAGATAGAGCTGGCAAAATGGCAGATGAGTCAAACATGTCCATATACAGAGAGCTATATAAATGGCATACAATTCCAATATGTTCATATACAGAGAGTTACTTGCATGGCAGGTCAATCCAATGTATCCATGTACAGAGAGCTAGCTATATGGCAGAGTAGTGCATCATTTCCATATACAGAGTTCCAGCTACATGGCAGATGAGTCCAACGTGCCCAAATACTGACAGGTAGCTATATGGCAGATGAGTCCAACAATTTCTAACAGAGAGTTATCGACATGGCAGATGAGTCTAACGTGTGTATATATAGAGGAATAGATACAATGCAGATGATTCCAACATGTTCATACGCAGACAGCTGGCTACATGGATGATGAGTCCAACATGTTCATAATCTGAGATCTAGCTATATGTCAGACCAATCCAATATGTTCATATACAGAAAGCTACCTACATGGCAGATCAGTCCAACATATATATGGACAGGAGCAAGCTACATGGCAGAGTAGTGCAACATTTCCATAAACAAAATTCTAGCTACATGGTAGATGAGTCCTATATGTTCATATAATGAGAGTTAGTTAGCTACATGGCAGATGAATCCAACATGTCCATATACTGAGAGTTAGCTACACGTTTCAAGATGCCAACATGTGTATATTTAGAGGGCTAGCTACAAGTCAGATGAGCCCAACATGTTCATAGAGAGGGAAGTGGCTACATGGCTGATGAGTCCAACATGTTCAAATAAGAGAGTTAGTTACATGGCAGAAAAGTCCAATATGTTCATATACAGAGAGCTAGCTTCAT
The DNA here is from genome assembly GCF_000296735.1 of Chrysochloris asiatica. NCBI lineage: Eukaryota > Metazoa > Chordata > Mammalia > Afrosoricida > Chrysochloridae > Chrysochloris > Chrysochloris asiatica. Next base: position 1,646,272 of record NW_006408877.1, read on the forward strand.
GGTAGATCAATCCAACATATCCATGCACAGAGAGCTAGCTACATGGCAGACGAGTCCATAATGCCCATATACAGAGAACTAGCTACATGACAGAGTAGGGCAACATTTCCATACACATTTCTAACTACATGACAGATGAGTCCAACGTGTGTATATGTAGAGGACTAGCTACAAGGCAGATTAGTCCAAAATGTTCATACAAAGAGAGGTGTTTAAATGGTTGATGAGTCCCACATGTCCATGTACAGACAGCTAGCATCATGGAAGACAAGTCCCATATGTTCATATAGAGGGTGCTACCTACATGGCAGACCAGATCAACATATCCATGCACAGAAAGCTAGCTTCATGGCAGACTAGTCCAAAATTTCTATATACAGAGTGCTAGCTACATGGCAGAGTAGTGCAACATTTCCATATACAGAGTTCTAGCTACGTGCAGATGAGTCCAATGTGTCCATACACAGAGAGTTAGCTACATGGCAGACTAGTCCATCATATCCATATACAGAGTACTAGCTCCATGACACATGACTCCAACGTATCCATATAAAGAGAGCTAGCTACATGGCAGAGTAGTGCAACATTCCCATATACAGAGTTCCAGCTACGTGACAGATGAGTCCAACGTGTCCGTATTCTGAGAGCTAGCTACATGGCAGAATAGTCCAACATGTCCATATACGGAGTACTAGGTACATGGCAGATAAGACCAACATGTCCATATACTGAGAGCTAGCTACATGGCAGATTACTCCAACATGTCCCTACAGAGAATTTGCTACATGGCAGATGAGTCTAACATGTGTATATATAGAGGACTAGCTAAAAGACAGTTGATTCCAACATGTTCATACAGAGAGAGCTGACTATATGTCTAATCATTCCAACATGTCCATATACAGAGAGCTAGCTACATGGCAGAGAAGTCCAAAATGTCCATGTACAAAGCTGCATAGCAGATGATTCCAACATGTGTGTGTAT
>NW_006408877.1:1651116-1654311 GCF_000296735.1 Chrysochloris asiatica
ATACATGGCAGATGAGTCCTATATGTCCACATAATGAGAGTTAGCTACATGGCAGATGAGTCGAACATGTGTATATATAGAGGACTAGCTACAATGCAAATGAGTCCAACATATACATTCAGAGAGAGCTGGCTACATAGGTGATGAGTCCAACATGTGTATATATAGAGGACTAGCTACAATGCAAATGAGTCCAACATATACATTCAGAGAGAGCTGGCTACATAGGTGATAAGTCCAACATGTGTATATATAGAGGACTATCTATAAGGTAGATAAGTCCAAAATGTTCATACAGAGAGAACTGGCTACATGTCTGATGAGTCCAACATGTGCATAGACAGAGAGGTAGCTCCATGGCAGACAAGACCAATATGTTCATATAAAGAGAGCTACCTACATGGCAGACCAGTACAACATATCCATGCACAGAGAGCTAGTTACATGGCAGGGGATTCCAAAATGTCCATATACAGAAAGCTAGCTACATGGCATAGTAGTGCATCATTTCCATATAGAGACTTCCAGCTACATGGCAGATGTGTCCAACGTGTCCATATACTGAGAGCTAGATACGTGGCAGAGTAGTCCAACGTGTGCGTATACAGAGTACTAGCTGCATGTCAGATAAGTCCAACATGTCCATATCCTGAGAGTGAGCTACATGGCAGATGAGTCCAACATGTGTATCTATAGAGGACTAGCTACAAGGCAGATGAGACCAACATGTTCAAACAGAGAGCTGACTACATGTCTTATGAGTCCAACATGTCCATATACAGAGAGCTAGCTACATGTCAGACAAATCCAATGTGTTCATATACAGAGAGGTACTTGTATAGCAGATCAGTCCAACATATCCATACACAGGGAGCTAGCTACATGACAGACGAGTCCAAAATATCTATATACAGAGAGGTAGCCACATGGTAGAGTAGTGCATCATTTCCATATACAGGGTTCCAGCTACATGGCAGATGAGTCCAATATAACCATGTACTGACAGCAAGCTACATGGTAGAGTTGTCGAACTTGTCCATATACTGAATATAAGCTATATGGCTGATGAGTCTAACATGCCCATATACTGAGAGTTAGATACATGGCAGATGAGTCCAATATGTTCGTATACAGAGAGCTACCTACATGGCAGATCAGTCTTACAAGCATTGTATGGTGATATATATTGCTATTACTTTCTCTCCCCCTTAATTGTCTATTTTATAATGGTATGCAAGGGAAACCAAGATTCGAAAGACAGCCAAATATATTAACATTATTTTCCCCCGTTTCCCCATTCCAACCATGTCTCAGTCCCTGTATTCCAGAACCGTGTTGGTCCAAGGTTGTGCATACATGATTCTTTACCTCTGTCCCTCTTAGCCCAGGAAAACCTTCCTAATTGTTCTCTCATCTGCTTTGTTCTTCCATCCCCCTCCCCCTTCAAAACCAAAATGTCCATACAGAGTTCCAGCTATATTGCAGATGAGTCCACCATGTGTATATACAGAGTTCCAGCTACATGGCAGATGAGTCCAACGTGTCCATATACTGAGAGCCAACTACATGGCAGAGTAGTCCAACATGTCGATATACATAATACAAGCTAAATTGCAGATGAGTCCAAAATGTTCATACAGAGAGAGCTGGCTACATGGCTGATGATTTCCGCATGTCCATATACAGAGAGCTAGCTTCATGGCAGACAAGTCCAATATGTTCATATACAGAGAGCTACCTACATGGCAGATCAGTCCAACATATCCATGAACAGAGAGCAAGCTACATGGCAGAAGAGTCCAAAATGTCCCTATACAGAGAGCTAGCTATATGGTAGAATAGCAGATCATTTACACATACAGAGTTCCAGCTACATGGCAGATGAGTCTAACATGTCCATATATTGAGAGCTAGCTACATGGCAGAGTAGACCAACTTGTCCAATATGTTCATATACAGAGACTTCTGGTTTGCCAGGGCGGCCAGGCAGTGCGGGTGAGTGGGGGCTCCGGGATTGGGGGGCGGGGGAAACTAGCGAGTTAAACCTCCCAGGTTAGATTTCACAGTCTCACTGCCCGCGTACATCTTAGTGCGCCAGAGTCTTAGACCCGCTTCTTTGAGAAATCACTGTGCAAGGAATTACAGGCTTTTTAAAAGGGCGCTGTGGCATCCCCAGCTCCTTTGGGCTTGAGGGGGCAGGGCGGGAAACAGCTCGTGCGGAGCCTCCAGTGGCTGGGAGACTCAAACAGGGAGAGCGTCTTGTGACACCTACCCCAAGGGGGGATTTCTGCGCATACAGTGGACAGAGGGAAGTTATCTTAGGAGTGGAAAAGATAAAAAAAAATTTAAAAAAAAGCCTGCAGAAAAAAGTGAAGCGGAGACTGTCTGACGTCATCAGGCGCAGACTGTACCTGCCTGAGCCACTTCTGCCCTGCCCAATTGACTCGTGGGTTCCCGGGGCCCGCCGGGCGCACACGCACACAGGCGAGCAGCTCCCAGCCTGCCGGAGCCGCGTACCGCGGGCTTGCCAGACGCGCGAAACCGAGCGACCCGCCTCCCGCTGAACCGAGCAGCGTCCCTCAGGCGCCAACTGGGCCTGCCTGAGCCACTTCTGCCCTGCCCAATTGACCCGTGTGTTCCCGGGGCCCACCAGGCGCACGCACACACAGGTGAGCAGCTCCCAGCCTGCCCGAGCCACGTACCGCGGGCCAGCCAGATGCGCGAAACTGAGCGACCCGCCTCCCGCTGAACCGAGCAGCCTCCCTCAGCCCTGCCGGGTGTGCGCCAGCAAACAGCTCACCTCACGCTCAACTGAACCGCGGAGCGCAGTGGCAGGCAGCCCACCTCCTTCCGTGAGCACCCACTGGGGAACCCCATTTGGGTCTCCCCTTTATTTTTAATATTATCTTTTATCTTAGAAGGTTCAGCAGGAGCCCCGAGGTGGCGCTGAGGGCTGGGGTGCCACTACAAGGTCACCTGAATAACAGGCTCAAACCCTGCCAGCAAGGCATAAGCCGGCATTAGCCAGCACAAGGGGAGACACCCTGAGGAGATTTTTACGAACAGCTGCTGTGCCCCGGCAGATTAAGGGACTAGACTGCAGAAACCTTTGAACTGTAGGGTCGGAAGATCGGGCCCACCAGCTGCTCCTTAGAAACCCTATAAAGGATACATGGTTTGGCTTTCCTCTCTTTC
>NW_006408877.1:1668883-1669684 GCF_000296735.1 Chrysochloris asiatica
GATGAGTCCAACATGTTCATACACAGAGAGCTATCTACATGGCTGATGAGTCCACCATATCCAAATACTGAGAGCTAGCTACATGGCAGAGTAGTCCAACATGTCCATATACAGATTACTACCTCATGGCAGATGAGTCCAACATGTCCATATACTGAGAGTAAGCTACATGGAATACAAGACAAACATATACATATTTAGAGGGCTAGTTACAAGGCTGATGGGTACAACATGTCGATAAAAGAGAGTTAGGTACATGGCAGACAAGTCTAATATATTCATATACAGAGAGCTAACTAGATGGCAGATCAGTCCAACATATCCAAGCACAGAGACATAACTACTTGGCACATGAGTCCACAATGTCCATATACAGATATCTAGCAACATTTCCACAAACAGAGTTCTAGATGCATGTCAAAGGAGTCCAACGTGTTGACATGCTTTGAGCTAGCTACATGGCAGAGTAGTACAACATGTCGATATATAGAGTACTAGCTGCATGGCAGATCAGTCCAACATGTCCATATACTGAGAGTTAGCTACATGGCAGATGAGTCCAATCTGTGTACATTTTGAGGGCTAGCTACAAGGCAGATGATTCCAACATATTTATACAGATAGAGCTGCCTACATGGCCGATGAGTCCATCATTTGCATATACAGAGAGCTAGCTACATGGCAGACAAGACCAATATGTTCATATACAGAGAGCTACCTACATGTCAGATCAGTCCTACATATCCATGCACAGAGTGCTAGCTACATGGCAAGTGAGTACAAAATGTCAATGTACAGAGA
>NW_006408877.1:1671579-1676110 GCF_000296735.1 Chrysochloris asiatica
AGCTACAAGGCAGATGAGTCCAACATGTTCATACAGAGAGTGCTGGCTACATTGCAGATGAGACCAATATATCAATATACAAAGAGCTAGCAACATGGCAGAGAAGTCCTATATGTTCATATATAGAGAGCTACCTACATGGCAGATCAGTCCAACATATTCATGCACAGAGAGGTAGCTACATGAGAGAGTAGTGTATCATATCCAAATACAGAGTTCTAGCTACATGGCAGATGGTTCCAATTTGTCCATACACTGAGAGCTAGCTACATGGAAGAGTAATCCAACATGTCCTTATACAGAGTACTAGTTACATGGCAGATGAGTCCAATATTTCCATAAACTGAGAGATAGCTACATGGCAGATAATTCCAACATATATATGTGTAGAGGACTAGCTCCAAGGCATATGAGTCCAACATGTTCATGCAGAGAGAGCTGTCTACAAGGCTGATGAGTCCAACATGTCCATATACAGAGAACTAGGTACATGGAAGACAAGTCCAATATGATCACATACAGAGAGCTACCTACATGGCAGGTCAGTCCAACATATCCATGCACAGAGAGGTAGCTACATGCCAGACAAGTCCAAAATATCCACATACAGAGAGCTAGGTACATGGCATGGAAGTGCAATATTTGCAAAATTTCCATATACAGAGTTCTAGCTACATGGCAGATGAGTCCAACGTGTCCATATACTGAGAGCTACCTACATGGCAGAGTAGTCCAACATGTTCATATACAGAATACTAGCTACATGGCACATAAGTCTAACATGTCCATATACTGAAAGTTAGATATATGGCAGATGAGTCCAACATGTGTATTTTTATAGGGCAAGCTCCAAAGAAGATGAGTGCAACATGTTCTTAAAGAGAGACCTGGCTACATGGCTAATGATTCCAACGTGTCCAAATACTGAGAGCAAGCTACATTGCAGAGAAGTGCAATATTTTCATACACAGAGAGCTACCTAAATGGTAGACCAGTCCAACATATCCATGCACAGAGAGCTTACTATTTGGCAGAGGAATCCAAAATGTCCATATATAGAGAGCTAACTACATGGCAGAGTAGTGCAACATTTCCATATTCAGAGGTCCAGCTACATGGCACATGAATAAAATGTGTCCATATACTGAGAGCTAGCTATATGGCAGAGTAGTTCAACATGTCCATATTCAGAGTACTAGCTACATGGCAGATGAGTCCCATATGTACATATACTGAGAGTTAACTACATGGCAGATGAGAACATGAGTATATATAGAGGACTAGTTAATAAGGCAGATGAGCCCAACATGTCCATATACTGAGAGTTAGCTACATGGCAGACAATTCCAATATGTTCACATACAGAGAATTACCTACATGTCAGATCACTCCAACTTATTCATGTACAGAGAGCTAGCTACTTGACAGATGAGTCCAAAATGTCTATATGCAGAGAGCTAGCTACATGGCAGAGTTGTGCAACATTTCCATATACAGAGTTCTATCTACATGGCAGAGTAGTGCAACATTTCCATATACAGAGTTCTATCTACATGGCAGATGAATTCAACATGTCCTTATACTGAGAGCTAGCTACATGGCATAGTAGTCCAACATGTCCATATACAGACTTCAAGCTTCATTGCAGTGGAGTCAAATATGTCCATATACTGAGAGTTAGCTACATGGCAGATCAGTCCAACATGTGTATATTTAGATGGCTAGCTACAAGGCAGATGATTCCAACATATGCATAAAGAGGGATGGCTACATGGCTGATAAATCCATCATTTCCATATATAGAGAGCTAGCTACATGGCAGACAAGTCCAATATGTTCATATACAGAGAGCTACCTACATTTCAGATCAGTCCAATATATCCATGCACAGAGACCTAGCTACATGAATGGTGAATCCAAAATGTCCATATACCGAGAGCTAGCTACATGGCAGAGTAGTGCAACATTTCCTTATACAGAGTTCTAGCTACATTGAAGATGAGTCTAATGTGTCCTTTTTCTGAGAGCTAACTACATGACAGAGCAGTCCAACATGTCCATATACAGAGTATAAGCTTCATGGCAGATGATTCTCTCATGTCTATATACTAAGAGTTCGCTACATGAGAGATCAGTCCAGATCAGTATATTTAGAGGGCTAGCTACAAGGCAGATGACTCCAACATGTTCATACAGATAGATCTGACTACATGGCTGATGAGTCCACCATTTCCATATAGAGAGAGCTAGCTACATGGCAGACAAGTCCAATATGTTTATATACAGAGACCTACCTACATGGCAGATCAGTCCAACATGTCCACAAAAAGAGTACTAGCTACATGGCAGATGACATGTCCATATACAGAGTTCTAGCTAGATGGGAGAGTAGTCCAACATTTCCTTATACAGGGATCTAGCTACATGGCAGATGAATCCAACGTGTCCTTATCCTGAGAGCTAGCGACATGACAGAGTAGTCCAACATGTCCATACAGAGTACTACCTACATGTCAGATGAATCCAACATGTCCATATACAGAGAGCTAGCTATATGGAAGACAAATCCAATATGTTCATATACAGAGAGCTAACTACATGGCAGTTGAGTCCTACATATCCATGCACAGAGAGCTAGCTACATGGCAGACAAGTACAATATGTCCATATACAGAGAGATATCTATATGGAAGAATAGTGCAACATTTCCATATACAGAGTTCTAACTTCATGGCAGATGAGTCCAACATGTCCATATACTTAGAATTAGCTAAATGGCAGATCAGTCCAACATCTGTATATTTAGAGGGCTAGCTACAAGGCAGATGAGTCCAACATGTTCATACAGATGGAGCTAGCTACATGGCAGATTCGTCCAACATGTCCATATAAGAGAGTTATTTACATGGCAGACAAGTCCAATATATTCATATACAGAGAGCTACGTACATGGCAGATCAGTCCAACATGTCCTTATACAGAGTACTAGCTAAATGGCAGATGAGTTCAATGTGTCCTTATACTGATAGCTAGCTACATGTCAGAGTAATCCAAAATGTCCATACATAGAGTACAAGCTACATGGCAGATAAGTCCAACATATCCATATACTGAAAATTAGCTGCAAGGCAAATGAGTCCAACATGTTTATATATAAAGGACTAGCTAAAAGGCAGATGAGTCCAACATGATAATACAGATAGAGCTGGCTACATGTCTGAAGAGTCCCACATGTCCATGTACTGAGAGCTAGCTACATATCAGACAAGTCCAATATGTTCATGTCCAAAGAGCTAACTACATGGCAGCTCAGTCCAACATATCCATGCACAGAGATCTAACTACATGACAGACAAGTCCAAAATGTCCATAAACAGAGTTCTAGCTAGATGGCAGAGTAGGGCAACATTTCTATATACATAGTCCAACTACATGACAGATGTGTCCAACGTGTCCTTATACTGAGAGCTAGCTACATGGCTCAGTAGTCCAACGTGTCCCTATAGAGAATACCAACTACAAGACAGACGATTCCAAAATGTCCATATACTGAGAGTTAGGTACATGGCAGATTAGTTCAACATATCCATGTACAGATAGCTAGCTACATAGCAGAAGAGTCCAAAATGTCCATATATAGTGAGCTAGCTACATGGCAGAGTAATGCAACATTTCCATATACATTGTTCTAGCTACATTGCAGATGAGTCCAACATGTCCATATACTGAGAGCTAGCTACATGGCCGAGTAGTCCAACATGTCCATATACAGAGTGCTAACTAAATGGAAGATGAGTCCAACATGTCCATATACTGAGTGTTAGGTACATGGTAGATGAGTCCAACATATCCATGTACAGAGAGCTAGCTACAAGGCAGATGAGTCCAACGTGTCCATATACTGGGAGCCAACTACATGACAGCGTAGTCTAACATGTCCCTATACTGAGAATTACCTACACGACAAATGAGTCCAACATGTGTACATAGAGAGGACTAGAAAAAAGGCAGATGAGTCCAACATATCCATATATTGAGAATTAGCTACATAGCAGAAAATTCCAATATGTTCATATACAGAGAGTTACCTACATGGCAGATCAGTCCAACGTATTTATGTAGAGTGAGCTAGCTACATGGTAGATGAGTCCAAAATTGTTGGAGTCTGTGCAGAGGTCCGAGACACTATAGGCCTGAGTGTAACAGATCTAGCCACTTGGCAGTTAATGGCAAATTGCTTTCATCTTAATATTCAGTTATATATATTAAATTAATACACGGAGCCTTTGATAATCCATAGATAAATGTGATATTTTCCTAAAGCCTAAGACTAAAGTTTGCAAGGTCAAGCCTTTCTCCAAAGGATTATCTAAAAACATCTTAGCTACTTCTCAGTTCTTTGTTTTATAGACAAAAAACCCATCCTCCCTAATCCTTTTCCAGGTGCAGCCCATTCATCCTTATCTTTCACCTTCCCCCAACTGACCTCAGGGGCTATAGATATGTTAATTGGGCCTGAGAATCCAAGTTG
>NW_006408877.1:1677204-1683584 GCF_000296735.1 Chrysochloris asiatica
TTAGCTACATGACAGAATAGTGCAACATTTCCTTATACAGAGTTCTACCTACATGGCAGAGGATTCCAACATGTCCATACACTGAGAGCTAGCTACATGGCAGAGCAGTCCAACATGTCCATATGCAGAGTACTAGCTACATTGTAGATGCGTCCAACATGTCCCTATACTGAGAGTTAGCTACATGGCAGAGGAGTCCAACATGTGTATATATAGAGGACTAGATACAAAGCAGATGAGTTCAACAGGTTCATACAGAGAGAGCTGGCTACATGGTTGAAGGTTGCAACATGTCCATATATAGAAAGTTATCTACAGGGCAGACAAGTCCAATATGTTCATGTACAGAGAGTTACCTACATTGCCGATAAGTCCAACATCCATGCACAGAGACATAGCTACGTGGCAGACGATTCCAAAATGTCCATATACAGAAATCTAACTACATGGCAGAATAGCGCAACATTTCCATATACAGTGGTCTAGTTACATGGCAGATGATTCCAACCTATCCATAAACTGAAAATTAGCTACATGGCAGAATAGTCCAACATGTTTATATATAGAGGACTAGCTGAAAGTTAGATGATTCCAACATGATCATACAGGTAGAGCTGGCTACATGGCTGAAGAGTCCCACATGTCCATGTACTGAGAGGTAACTACATAGCAGAAAAACACAATATGTTCATGTACAGAGGGTTACCTACATGGCAGATCAGTCCAACATATCCATGCACAGAGACTTAGCTACATGACAGATGAGTAAAAATGTCCATAAACAGATATCTAGCTACTTGGCAGAGTAGGGCAACATTTCTATATACATAGTTCTAGCTACACGGCAGATGTGTCCAACATGTACATATAGTGAGATCTAGCTACATGGCAGAGTAGGGTAACATTTCCATATACAGTGGTCTAGCTACATGACAGATGAGTCCAACATGCCCATATACTGAGAGCTAGATACATGGCAGAATACTGCAGAATTTCGATATACAGAATTCTAGCTACAAGGCAGAGTAGTCCAACATGTCCACATATTGAGAGCTAGCTACATGGCAGAGTATTACAACATGACCATACAATGAGAGTTAGCTACAAGGCAGATGAGGCCAACATGTGTATATTTAGAGGGCTAGCTAAAAGCCAGATGAGTCCAACATATTCAAACACAGAGAGATGGCTTCATGGCTGATGAGTCCTACATGTCCATATGCTGAGAGCTAGATACATGGCAGAATACTGCAGAATTTCGATATACAGAATTCTAGCTACAAGGCAGAGTAGTCCAACATGTCCACATATTGAGAGCTAGCTACATGGCAGAGTATTACAACATGACCATACAATGAGAGTTAGCTACAAGGCAGATGAGGCCAACATGTGTATATTTAGAGGGCTAGCTAAAAGCCAGATGAGTCCAACATATTCAAACACAGAGAGATGGCTTCATGGCTGATGAGTCCTACATGTCCATATGCTGAGAGCTAGATACATGGCAGACAATTCCCATATTTACATATACAGAGAGCTACCTACATCACAGATTAGTCCAACATATCCATGTACAGAGAGCTAGCTACAAGGCAGATGCGTCCAACTTGTCCATATCCTGACAGCTAGCTACATGGCAGAGTAGTCCAACATATCCTTATACAGAATTATAGCTACATGGCAGAAGAGTCCACAGTGTTCAAATTTGGATAGCTAGCTACATAGCAGATGAGTCCAACATCTCCATATCCAGAGAACTAGCTACATGACAGAGAAGTCCAACATGTCCATATACTGAGAGTTAGCTATAAGGCAGATAAGTGTAACATGTGTATATATAGAGGACTAGCTACGAGGCAGAGTAGTCCAACATGTTCATACAGAGAGAGCTGGCTACATGGTTGATGAGCCCAACATGTCCATATACTGAGAGCTAGCTACATGGTAGACAAGTAGAATATGATCATATACAGAGAGCAACCTACATGGCAGATGAGTCCAAAATACCCATGCACAGACAGCTAGCTACAAGGCAGATGAGTCCAAAAAGTGTATTGACAGAGAGCTACCTACATGGCAGAGTAGTGCAACATTTCCATATACAGAGTTCTAGCTACAAGGTAGATCAGTCCAACGTGTCCATTTACTGAGATCCAACAACATAGCAGACTAGTCCCACTTGTCCATATACTGAGAGTTAGCTACATGGCAGATGAGTCCAAAATGTGTATATATAGAGGACTAGCTACAAGGCAGATGAATCCAAAATGTTCATACAGAGACAGCTGGCTACATGGCTGATGAGTCCAACATGTCCATACACTGAGGGATAAAATTCCCTCATGGCATAAAATTCCCATATCTTCATATACAGAGAGCTACCTACATGACAGATCAGTCCAACATATCCATGCAGAGAAATCTAGCTACAGGGCGGATGAGTCCAAAATGTCTATATACAGAGAGCTAGCTATATGGCAGAGTAGTGCAAAATTTCATTACAAAGATTTCTAGCTACATGGCAGAGAAGTCCAACGTGTCCACATACTGAGAGCTAGCTACTATGGCAGATCAGGCCAACATGTGTATATTTAGAGGATTAGCTAAAAGCCAGATGAGTCCAACATGTTCATACACAGAGAGCTGGCTACATGGCCGATGAGTCAAACTTGTCCATATGCTGAGAGCTAGCTACATGGCAGACAAGTCCAATATGTTCATATGCAGAGAGCTACCTACATGGCAGATCAGTCCAACATATCCATGTACAGAGAGCTATCTACATGGCACATGAATAAATTGTCTATTTACAGAGAGCTAGCTGCATGGCAGAGTAGTGCGATGTTTCCTTATACAGAGTTCTACCTACATGGCAGAGGAGTCGAACATGTCCATGTACTGACAGTTAGCTATATGGCAGATGAGTCCAACATGTCCATATGCAGAGTATTAGCTACATGGCAGATGCGACCAACATGTCCATACACTGAGAGTTAGCTACATGGCAGAGTAGTGCAATGTTTCCTTATACATAGTTCTACCTACATGGCAGAGGAGTCGAACGTGTCCATGTACTGAGAGTTAGCTACATGGCAGATGAGTCCAACATGTCCATATGCAGAGTATTAGCTACATGGCAGATGCGCCCAACATGTCCATACACTGAGAATTAGCTACATGGCAGAGGAGTCCAATATATCTATATACTGAGAGGTAGCTACATGGAAGATGAGTCTAAAATGTGTATATATAGAGGACAAGCTCAAAAGGCCGATGAGTACAACATGTTCATGCAGACAGAGCTGGCTACATGGCTGAAAAGTTCAACATGTCCATATATAGACAGCTAGCTATATGGCAGACAAATCCAATATGTTCATGTACAGAGAGATGCGCATATGGCAGATCAGTCCAACATATCCATGCACAGAGACCAAGCTACATGGCAGAAGACTCCAAAATATCCACATACAGAATACTAGCTACATGGAAGATGAATCCAATGTGTCCATATACTGAGAGCTAGCTACATGGCAGATGAGTCCAACATGTCCATATACAGAGGACTAGCTGCATGGCAGGTGGGTCCAACATGTCCATACACTGAGAGTTAGCTACGTGGCAGATGAGTTCAACATGTGTTTATTTAGATGGCTAGCTACAAGGCAAATGAGTCCAACATATTCATACACAGAGAGCTAGCTACTTGGCAGACAAGTCCAATATGTTCATATATAGACACCAATCTACATGGCAGATCAGTCAAACATATCCATGCACAGAGACCTGGGTACATGGCAGATGAGTCCAAAATGTCTATATAGAGAAAGCTAGCTACATGGCAGAGTAGTGCAACATTTCCACATACAGAGTTCAAACTGCATGGCAGAGGAGTCCAAAGTGTCCACATACTGAGAGCTAGCTACATGGCAGAGTAGTACAACATGTTCATATACTGAGAGTTAGCTACATGGCAGATGAGGCCAACATATGTATAATTAGAGGGTTAGCTAAAGGGCAGATGAGTCCAACATGTTCATACATAGAAAGCTACCAACATGGCAGATCAGTCCAACATATCCATGTACAGAGAGCTATCTACATGGCACACAAATCCAAAATCTCAATTTACAGAAAGCTAGCTACATGGCAGAGTAGTGCAACATTTCCTTAGACAGAGTTCTACCTACATGGCAGAGGAGTCCAATGTTACCATATACTGAGAGCTAGCTACATGGCAGATGAGTCCAACATGTCCAAATGCAGAGTTCTAGCTACATGGCAGAAGCGCCCAACATGTCCATATACTGAGAATTAGCTACATGGCAAAGGAGTCCAACATGTCCATATACTGAGAGTTAGCTACATGGCAGATTAGTCCAATATGTCCATATAATGAGAGTTAGCTACATGGCAGATTAGTCCAACATGTCCATATACTGAGAGTTAGCTACAAGGCGGATGAGTGCAACATGTGTATATGTAGAGGAGAAGCTACAAGGTAGATGAGTGCAACATATTCATACAGATAGAGCTGGCTATGTGGCTGAAGAGTCCAACACATCCATGCATAGAGACCTAGCTACATGGCAGACAAGTCCCATATGTTCATGTAAAGAGAGCTACCTACATAACAGATCATTCCAACATATAAATGCACAGAGAGCTAGCTACATGGCAGAGTAGTGCAGTATGTCCATATACAGAGAGCTAGCTACATGGCAGATTAGTCCAACCTGTCAATATATTGAGAGTCAGTTATAAGGCAGATGAGTCCAATATTTGCATATTTAGAGGGCTAGCTACAAGGCAAATTACTCCAACATTTTCATACACAAACATCTGGATTCATGGCTGATGAGTACAACCTGTCCATATACTGAGAGCTAGCTACATGGCAGATTACTCCAATATGTTCATATACAGAGAGCTACCTACATGACAGATCAGTCCAACATATCCATGCACAATGAGTAATTACATGGCTGACAAGTCCAAGACGTCCATATACAGATAGCTAGCTACATGGCAGAGTAGTGCAACAGTTCAATATACACAGTTCTAGCTATATGGCACATGAGTCCGACATGTCCATATACTGAGAACTAGCTATATGGCAGATGAGTCCAACACGTCCATATACAGAGTATTAGCTACATGGCAGATGAGTCCAACATGTCCATATACTAGGAGCTAGATACATGAAAGATGAGTCCAACACGTGTGTGTTTAAAAGGGCTCGCTAAAAGGCAGATGAGTCCAACATGTTCTTACACAGAGAGCTGGCTTCATGGCAGATAAGTCAAACATGTCCATATACTGAAAGCTAGCTACATGGCAGCCAAACCCGATATGTTCATATACAGAGTTCTACCTACATGGCAGGTGAGTCCAACATATCCATGTTTAGAGAGCTAGCTACATGGCAGACGAATCCAAAATATCTATTTACAGAGAAATAGCTACATGGATTAGTAGTGCAACATTTCCGTATATAGAGTTCTAGCTACATGGTAGAGAAGTCCAAGGTGTCCATATACTGAGAGCTAGCAAATGGCAGAGCAGTCCAATATTTCCATATGAAAAGTACTAGGTACATGGCAGAGAAGTTCAACATGTCCATATACTGAGAGTTAGCTACATAGCAGATGAGTCTAACGTGTGTATATATATAGAGGACTAGCTACAAGGCAGAGGATTCCAACATGTTCATACAGAGAGAGCTGGCTACATGGCTGATAAGCCCAACATGTCCATATACTCAGAACTAGCTACATGGTAGACAAGTAGAATATATTCATATACAGAGAGCAACCTACATGGCAGATCAGTCCAACATATCAATGCAGAGAAATCTAGCTACACGTCATACGAGTCAAAAATGTCTATATACAGAGACCTAGCTACATGGCATATTAGTGCAACATTTATCTATACAGATTTCTAGCTACATGGCAGAGGAGTCCAATGTGTCCATATACTGAGAACTAGCTACATTGCAGAAGAGTCCAACATGTTCATATAGAGAGAACTGGCTACATGGCTGGTAAGCCCAACTTGTCCATATACTAAGACTTAGTTACATGGCAGATGAGTCCAACATGTGTATGTTTAGAGCGATGGATACAAGACAGATGAGTCCAACATGTTCATACTGAGATATATGGCTACAAGGCTAATAAGTCCCAGATGTCCATATACTGAGAGCTAGCTACAGGGCAGACAAGTCCAATATGTTCATATACAGAGAGTTACCTACATGGCAGATCAGACCAACATATCCATGCACAGAGAGTTAGGTACATGGCAGACGAGTCCAAAATGTCAATATACAGAGATCTAGCTACATGACATGTTCATACACAGAGAGCTGGCTACAT
>NW_006408877.1:1712703-1713979 GCF_000296735.1 Chrysochloris asiatica
CTCTTTATATGAAGACATTGGACATGTCTGCCATGTATCTAGCTCTTTCTGTATGAACATGTTGGACTCATCTGCCTTGTAGCTAGTTCTCTATATATACAAATGTTGGACTTATCTGGAATGTAGCTTATACTCTGTATATGATCATGGTGCACTATTCTGTCATGTAGCTAGCTCTCAGTACATGGGCACATTGGATTCGTCTGCCATGTAGCTAGTTCTCTATGCATGGATATGTTAGACTGATTTTCCATGTAGCTAGCTCTCTGTATTTGGACATGTGGGACTCTTCAGCCATGTAGCCAGCTCTCTCTCTAAGAACATGTTGAACTCATCTGCTCTGTAGCTACTGTTCTCTATATACATATGATGGACTCATCTGCCATGTAGCTAACTCTCAGTATATGGACATGTTGGAATTATCTGCCATGTAGCTGAAACTCTGTATATGGAAATGTTGGACTACACTGCCATGTAGCTAGCTCTTTGTTTATGGACATTTTGAGCTCATCTGCCACGTAGCTCGCTCTCTGTTCATGGATATGTTGGACTGATCTTCCCTGTAGGTAGGTTTCTTTATATGAACATATTGGACTTGTCAGCAATGAACGTAGCTCTCAGTATATGGACATGTTGGACTCATTAGCCATGTAGTTAGCTCTCTGTGTATGACCATGTTGGACTCATCTGCCTTGTAGTTTGCCCTCTAAATATAATCATGTTGGACTCATCTGCCGTGTAGCTAACTCTTAGTATATGAACATGTTGGACTCATCTGTCTTGTAGCTAGTCCCCTATGTATACACATGTTGAACTCATCTGCCATGTAGCTAACTCTCAGAATATGGACATGTTGGACTACTCTGCCATGTAGCTAGCTTTCTGAATATGTACATTTTGGACTCGTCTGCCATGTAGCTAGCTCTCTGTGCATGGATATGTTGCAATGCTCTGCCATGTAGCTAGCTCTCTGTATATGAACATATTGGACTTGTCTGCTATGGAGATAGCTCTCTGTATAAGGACATGTTGGACTCATCAGCCATGTTTCCAGCTCTCTGTATCAACATATTGGACTCATCTGTCATGTAGTTAACCCTCTAAATATACAAATGTTTGACTCATCTGCCATGTAGCTAACTCTGAGTGTATGGACATGCTGAACTCATCTGTCATGTAGCAAGTAATCTGTATATGGACATGTTGGACTACTCTGCCATGTAGCCAACTCTCAGTATATGGACATGGTTGACTCATCTTCCATATAGCTAGAACT
>NW_006408877.1:1718260-1719905 GCF_000296735.1 Chrysochloris asiatica
ATATATACACATGTTGGAATCATCTTCCACGTAGCTAACTCTCAGTTTATGGACATGTTAGGCTCATCTTCCATGTAGCTAATACTCTGTATATTGACATGTTCAACTACACTGACATGTAATTAACTCTCAGTATATGGACACATTGGACTCATCTGCCATGTAGTTAGAACTCTGTATATGCCAATGTTGCACTACTTTGCCATGTAGCTAGCTCTCTGTATATGGACATGTTGAAATCATCAGCAATGTAGCCTGCTCTTTCTGTAAGAACATCTTTGACTCATTTGTCTTGTAGTTAACCCTCTCTATATACACATGTTGGACTCACCTGCCATGTAGCTAGTACTCTGTATATGGACGTATTGCACTACTCTGCCATGTAGCTAACTCTCAGTATATGGATACGTTGGACTCATCTGCCATGTAGTTAGAACTCTGTATATGGAAATATTGCACTACTCTGCCCTGTAGCTAGCTCTCACTCTATGGACAATTGTACTCGTCTGCCTTGTTGCTAGCTCTCTGTGCATGTATATGTTGGACTGATCTGCCATATAGGTAGCTATCTATATATGAACATATTGGACTTTTCTGCCTTGTATCTAGCTTTCAGTATATGGAAAAGGTGGAGTCATTAGCCATGAAGCCAGTTCTCTTTGTATGAATATGTTGGACTCATCTGCCATGTAGCTAACTCTCAGTATATGGCCATGTTGAACTCATCTTCCATGTAGCTAGTACTGTGAATATGGTCAGTTTGGACTTCTTTTCCATGTAGCTAGCTCTCAGTATATGGACACGTTGTAATCATGTGCCATGTAGCGAGAACTCTGTATATGGAAATGTTCCACTACTCAGCCATGTAGCTAGCTCTCTGTATATGGACATTTTGAACTCGTCTGCCATGTAGCTAGCTGTCTGTCCATGGATATTTTGGACTGATCTGCCATGTATCTATCTCTCTGTATAGGGACTTGCAGGACATATCAGCCATGTAACCAGCTCTCTGTATGTACATGTTGGACTCATCTGCCTTGTAGCTAGTCCTCTAAATATACACATGCTGGACTCATCTGCCATGTTGCTAACTCTAAGCATATGGACATGTTGGGTTTATGTGCCATGTAACTAGAACCCTTCATATGGGCATGTTGAACTACTCTGCCATGTAGCTAGCTCTCAATATACGGACACGTTGGACTCATCTGACATGTAGCTAGAACTATGCATATGGAAATGTTGCACTAATCTTCCACGTAGCTAGTTCTCTTTATAGAGATTTTTTTTTTTTTTTTGGAATCCTTTGCCACGCAGCTAGCTCTCTGTGCATGGATATGTTGTAATGATCTGCCATATATGTAGTTCACTGTATATAAACATATTGGACTTGTCTGCCATGTACCTAGCTCTCTGTATATAGACATGTTGGACTGATTAGCCATGTAGCCAGCTCTGTCTGTATAAACATGTTGGACTCATCTGCCTTGTAGCAAGTCTCCTATATATACACATGTTGGAATCATCCGCCATGTAACTAACTATCATTATATGGATATGTTGTTCTCATTTGCCATGTAGGTAGTACTCTGTATATGGACTTGTTGGACTACTCTGCCAAGAAGCTAGCTCTCAGTATATGGAG
>NW_006408877.1:1720005-1735455 GCF_000296735.1 Chrysochloris asiatica
TTCCATATAAATAGCTCTCTGTATATGGACATGTGGGACTCATCAGCCATGTAACGAGCTCTCTCTGTATGAGCATGCTAGTCCTCTGTATATACACATGTTGGACTCATGTGCTATGTAGCTAACTCTCAGCATATAGACATGTTGGACTCATCTGCTGCGTAGCTAGTATTCTGTATATGGACATTTTGGACTACTCTGCCGTGTAACTTGCTCTCACTATATGGACACGTTGGACCCATCGGCCATGTTGCTAGAACTCTTTATATGGACATTTTGGACTCGTCTGCCATGTAGCTAGCTGTCTGTGCATGGAAACATTGGACTGATCTGTCTTATAGGTAGCTCTCTGTATGTGAACATATTGGACTTGTCTGCCATGTAGCTAGCTCTCTCTATATGGACATTTTGGACTCGTCTGCCATGTAGCTAGCTGTCTGTGCATGAAAACATTGGACTGATCTGTCTTATAGGTAGCTCTCTGTATGTGAACATATTGGACTTGTCTGCCATGTAGCTAGCTCTCTCTATATGAACATGTTGGACTCATCTGCCTTGTAGCTAGTACCTCTTTATATACACATGTTGGACTTATCTGGCATGTAGCTAGTTCTCTGTATATAATCATGTTGGACTCCTCGCCCATGTAGCTAGCTCTCAGTATATGGACACATTGGATTCGTCTGCCATGTAGATAGCTCTCTATGCATGGATATGTTAGACTGATCTTCCATGTAGCTTGCTTTCTGTATATGGACATGTGGGACTCATCAACCATGTATGAACATGTAAGACTCATATGCCTTGTAACTAGTCCTCTATATATACACATATTGGACTCATATGACAAGTAGCTAGTACTCTGTATATGGATATGTTGGAATACTCTGCCATATAGCTACCTCTTTGAATATGGACACATTGGACTCATCTGCCGTGTAGCTAGAACTCTGTATATGGAATTGTTGTACTACTCTGTCATGTTGCTAACTCTCTGTATATGGACATTTTGGACTCATCTGACATGTAACTAGCTCTCTGTGCATTGATATGATGTACTGATCTGCCATGAAGTTAGGTCTCTGTATATGAACATAATGGACTTGTCTACCTGTAGCTAGCTCTCAGTATAT
Source organism: Chrysochloris asiatica (assembly GCF_000296735.1). Taxonomy (NCBI): domain Eukaryota; kingdom Metazoa; phylum Chordata; class Mammalia; order Afrosoricida; family Chrysochloridae; genus Chrysochloris; species Chrysochloris asiatica. The sequence continues at coordinate 1,721,139 of NW_006408877.1, forward strand.
GGATAAGTAGGACTCATTTGCCATGTAGCTAGAACTTTGTATATGGAAATGTTGCACTATTCTCCATGTATCTAGCTCTATGTATATAGGCATTTTGTACTCGTCTGCCATGTAGCTAGCTCTCTCTGTGTGTACATGTTGAACTCATGTGCCTTGTAGCTATTCATCTATACATACACCTGTTGGACTTATGTGGCATGTAGCCAATACTCTGTATATCTTCATGTTGTACTACTGTGCCATGTAGATGGCTCTTAGTATAGGGACACATTGGACTCGTCTGTCATGTAGCTAGCTTTCATTGCATGGACATGTTAGACTGATCTTCCATGTAGCTAGCTCTCTGAATATGGACATGTAGGACTTATCAGCCATGTATCACGTGCTCTTTGTATGAACTTATTGGAGTCATCTGCCTTGTAGCCAGTCCTCTCTATATACATATGTTGTACTCATCTGCCACGTAGCTAACTCTCATTATATGGACATGTTGGACTCATCTGTCATGTAGCTGGAGCTGTGTATATAATAATGTTGGACTACTATGCCATGAAGCTAGCTCTCTGTATATGAATATTTTGGACTCGTTTTCCATGTAGCTAGCTCTCTGTGCATTGATATGTTGTATTGATCTGCCATGTAGGTAGCTCTCTGTAAATGAAAATATTGAACTTGTCTGCAATGTATCTAGCTCGCTGTATATGGACATGTTGGACTCATCATCCATGTAGCCAGCTCTCTCTGTATGAACATATTGGACTCTTCTGCATTGTAGCTAGTGCTCTCTATATATACATATTGGACTCATCTGCCATGTAGCTAACTCTCACTATATGGATATTGTGGACTCACCTGCCTTGTAGCTAGTACTCTGTATATGGACATGTTGTACTACTCTGCCATGTAGCTAGCTCTCAGTATATGGACACGTTGGACTCATCTGCCATGTAGCGAGAACTCTGTATATGTCAAAGTTTCACTACTCTGCCATGTATATCGACATTTTGGACTCGTCTTCCATGTAGCCAGCTCTCTGTGCATGGATATGTTGGACTGATTTCCCATGTAGGTAGCTCTCTGTATATGAACATATTGAACTTGTCTACCATGTAGCTAGCTCTCAGTATATGGACAGGTTGGACTCATCAGCCATGAAGTCAGCTCTCCATGAGTGAACATTTTGCACTCATCTGCCTTGTAGCTAGTCCTCTATATATACACATGTTGAACTTATCTGTCATGTAGTTAACTTTCAGTATATGGACAATTTGGACTCATTTGCCATGTAGCTAGGACTCTGTATACGGACATGTTGGATGACTCTGCCATGTAGCTAGTTCTCAGTATATGAACACGTTGAACTCATCTGCCATGTTGCTATAATTATGTGCATGGAATTGGTGCACTACTCAGCCATGTAGCTACCTCTCTGTGTATGGACATGTCGTACTCATCAGACATGTATCTTGTTCTCTCAGTTTGAACATGTTGCACTTATCTGCCTTGTATCTAGCCCTCTATATATACACATGTTGGAGTCATCGGCCATGTAGCTATGTCTCAGTACATGGACATGTTGGACTCATCTGCCATATAGCTAGTACTCTATATATGGAAATGTTGGACTACTCTGCCATGTAGCTAGTTCTCAGTATATGGACACGTTGGACTCATCTGCCATGTTGCAAGAACTCTTTTAATGGAATTGTTTCACTACTTAACCATGCAACTAGCTTGCTTAATATGGACATTTTGGACTCGTCTGTCCTGTAGCTAGCTTTCTGTATATGGACATTTTAGATTCGTCTGTCATGAAGCTAGCTCTCTGAACATGCATATGTACGACTGATCTGACATGTAGGTAGCTCTCTGTATATGAACATATTGAACTTGTCTGCCATGTAGCTAGCTCTCGGTATATGGACATGTTGGTCTCATGAGGCATGTAGTCAGCTCACTCTGTATGAATATGTTGGACTCATCTGCCTTGTAGGTAGTCCTCTATATATACACATGTTGGACTCATTTGCCATGTAACTAGCTTTCTGTATATGGACATGTTGAAGTCATCTGCATGCAGCTAGTACTCTGTATATGGAAATGTTGCATTACTCTGCCATGTAGCTAGCTTTATGTATATAAACATGTTGGACTCATGAGGCATGTAGCCAGGTCACTCTGTATGAACATGTTGGACTCATCTGCCTTGTAGCTAATCCTCTACATATACACATGTTGGACTCATGTACCATGTAGCTAGCTCTCAGTATATGAACATATTGAAATCATATGCCATGTAGATGAAGTTGTCTGCCATGTAGATAGCTTTCGGTGCAAGATTATGTTGGATTGATCTGCCATGTAGGCAGCTTTATGTATTTGAACATATGGAATTTGTCTGCCATGTTGTTAGCACTCTCTATATATGGACATGTTGGACTACTCTGCAGTGTAGCTAGCTCTCAGTATATGGACACTTTGGACTTACCAACTTATAGCTAGAATTTGTATATGGAAATGTTGCACTCGTTTGCCTTGTAGCTAGCCCTCTAAATGTACACATGTTGGACTAATCTTTCATGTAGCTAACTTTCAGTATATGGACATGTTGAACTCATCTGCCATGTAGCTAGTACTCTCTATATGGACATGTTGGACTAATTTGCCATGTAGCTAGCTCTCAGTATATGGACACGTTGGACTCACCTGTCATGAAGATAGAACACTGTATATGGAAATGTTGCACTATTCTGCCATGTAGCTATTATACTGTGTATGGACATGTTGGGCTTGTCTGCCATGTGGCTAGCTCTCAGTATATGGATACATTGGACTCATCTGCCATGCAGCTAGAACTCTGCATAAGGATGTACTACTCTGCCATCCAGCCAGCTCTTGGTATATGGACATTTTAGACTTGACTCCCATGTAGCTAGCTCTCTGTGCATGGATAAGTTGGACTGATCTGTCATGTAGCTAGCTCTCAGTATATGGATATCTTGGACTCATCAGCCATGTAGACAGCTCTCTGAGCATCAAAATGTTGGACTCATCTGTCTTGTAGCTAGCCCTCTTAATATACACATGTTGGACTCATCTGCCATGTAGTGAGTACTCTGTATATTGACATGTTTGATTACTCTGCCATATAGCTAGCTCTCAGTATATGGACACATTGGATTCATCTGCCATGTAGCTAGAACTCTGTATATGTAAAAGTTTCACTACTCTGCCATATAGCTAGCTCTCAGAATAGGGACACCTTGGACTCATCTGGCATGTAGCTAGAACTTTGTATATGAAAGTGTTGCACTATTCTTCATTTAGCTGGCTTTCTGTATATGGACATTTTTGACTCATCTGCCATGTAGCTAGCTCTCAGTGCTTGGATATGTTGGACTGATCTGTCATGTAGAGAGCTCTCTGTATATGAACATATTGAACTTGTCTTCCTCATAGTTAGCTCTCTGTACACGGACATGTTAGACTCACCAGTCTTGTATCCAGCTCTCTCTAAATGAACTTGTTGGACTCATCTGCCTTTTAGCTGGTCCTCTAGCTCTGGTAGCGTAGTGGTTACGAATCTAGGTGCGAACCTTAACGTCTGCGGTTCGAAACTACCAGCTGCTCCGTGGGAGAAAGATGAGGCTTCCTACTCCTGTAAAGATTTACACCCTCGGAAACCCTGTACAGGGTCGCAATGGGTCGCAACCGACTCGACGGCACTTAACAACAACAACAACAACTATATATACACATGTACAGCTGATCTGCCATGTAGCTAACTCTCATTATATGGACATGTTGGACTCATCTGTCTTCTAGATAGTACTCTGTATTTGGACATGTTGGACAACTCTGCCATGGAACTAGCTCTCAGTGCATGGACACCTTGGACTCATCTGCTATGCAGTTAGAACTCTGTATATGGAAATGTTGCCCTACTTGGCCATGTGGATAGCTCTCTGTATCTTGACATATTAGACTTGCCTGCCATGTAGCTAGCTTTCTGTATATGGACATGTTGGACTCATCTGCATGTAGCTAGATCTCCATATATGGAAATGTGGCACTACTATGCCATGTAGCTAGCTCTCATTATATGGACATTTTGGTTGTCTGCCATGAAGCTAGCTCTCTGTGCATGGATATGTAGGATTGAACTGTCATGTAGCTAGCTCTCAGTATATGTATATGTTGGACTCATCAGCCATGTAGACAGCTCTCTTTGTATCAAAATGTTGTACTCAGCAGACTTGTAGCTAGCCCTGTAAATATACACATGCTGGGCTCATCTGCCATGTATTGAGTACTCTGTATATTGACATGTTGGATTACTCTCCCATGTAGCTATCTCTCAGTATATGGAAACGTTGGACTCATCTGCCATGTAGCTGGAACTCTGTATATGGAAATTTGCACTACTCTGACACATAGCTAACTCTCCGTATATAGACATTTTGAACTCGTCTGCCGTGTTGCTAGCTCTCTGTGCATGGATATGTTGAACTGATCTACCATATAAGTAGCTCTCTTTATATGAACATAATGGAATTTTCTGCCATGTAAGTAGGTCTCAGTATATGGACATGTTGGACTCATCAGCCAAGTAGCCAGCTCTCTGTGTATGAACATGATGGACTCCTCTGCCTTGTAGCTGGTCCTCTATATATACAAATGTTGGACTCATCTGCATTTTGTAGCTAACTCTCAGTATATAGACATGTTGGACTCATTTGCCATGTAGCTAGTACTCTCTATATAGACATGTTGGACTACTCTGCCATGTCACTAGTTGTCACTATATGAACACGTTGGACTCAACTGCCATGGAGCTAGATCTCTGTTTATGGAAATGTTGCATAACTCTGCCATGTAGCTAGCTCAATGTATATGGACATTTTTTACTTGTCTGCCATGTGGCTAGCTCTCTGTGCATGGATATGTTGGACTGATCTGCAATGTAGATAACTCTCTGTTTATAAACATATTGGACTTCTCTGCCATGTAGAAAGCTCTCTGTATATGGACATGTTTGACTCATCAGCCATGTAACCAGATATCGCTATATGAATATGTTGGACTCATCTGTCTTGTAGCTAGTCCTCTCTCTATATATATGTTGGACTTATCTGCCATGTAGCTAGTGCTCTGTATACGAACATGTAGGACTACTCTGCCATGAAGCTGGCTCTCAGTATGGGGACACGTTGGACTCCTCTACCATGTATCTAGAACTCTGTATATGGAAATTTTGCACTACTCTGCCATGTAGGTAGCACTCATTACATAGACATTCTGGACTCATCTGCCATGTAGCTAGCTCTCTGTACATGGATATGTTGGAATGGTCTGCCTTGCAGGTAGATCTCTGTATGTAAACATATTCAACACTCAGTATACGGACGTGTTGGGCTCATCTACCACGTAGCTAGTACTCTATATATCAGCATGTTGTACAACTCTGCAATGTAGCTAGCTTTCAGTATATGTACACGTGAGACTCATATGCCATGTAGCTGGAAATCTCTATATGGAAATATTGCTCTATTCTGCCATGTAGCTAGCTCTCCGTATGTGAACATTTTGGATTCGTCTGCCGTGTAGCTAGCTCTCGGTGCATGGATATTTTGTATTGATCTGTCATGTAGGTAGCTCTCTGTATAGGAACATATTGAACTTGTCTGCCATGTAGCTAGCTCTCTGTACATGGACATGTTCGACTACTTAGCCATGTAGCTAGCTCTCAGTATATGGACACATTGGACTCATCTTCCATGTAGCTAGTACTCTATATATACATATGTTGGACTCATCTGCATTTTGTAGCTAACTATCAGTATATAGAAATGTTGGACACATCTGCCATGTAGCTAGAACTCTGTATATTGAAATGTTGCACTACTCTGCCATGTAGTTAGTTATCTGTATATGGACATTTTGGACTCGTCTGCCATGCATCAAGCTTTCTGTACATGGATATGTTGTATTGATGTGCATTTGGGGAGCTCTCTGTATATGAACATATTGGACTTGTGTGCTATGTAGCTAGCTCTCTGTATATGGACATGTTGGACTCATCAGCCATGTAGCCAGCTCTCTCTGTATTAACATGTTGGGCTTGTGTGCCTTGTAGCTAGTTCTCCATATATACACATGTTGGACTCATCTGCCATGAAGCTAATTCTCAGCATATGGACATGTTGGACTCATCTGCCATGTTGATAGCACTCTATATATGGGCATGTTGGATTACTCTGCCATGTAGTTAGCTCTCAGTATATGCACATGTTGGATTCATCTCTCTTGTAGCTAATACCCTATATATGGACATGTTGGACTACACGGCCTTGTCACTAGCTCTCAGTATATGGACACGTTCGACTCATCTACCATGTTGCTAGAACTCTTTATAGGGAAATGTTGCTCTACTCTGCTATGTAGCTACCTCTCTGTATATGGACATTTTTGATTCATCTGCCATGTAGTTAGATCTCTGTTCATGGATATGTTTGACTGATCTGCCATGTAGGTAGCTCTGTATATGAACATATTGGAGTTGTCTGCCATGTAGCTAGCTCTCTGTATAGGGACATATTGGATTCATCAGTCATGCAGCCAGCTCCTGTATGGACATGTTGGATTCCTTTGCCTCGTAGCTAGTCCTCTATATATACTTATGTGGAACTCATCTGCCATATAGCTAACTGTCATTATAGGGACATGTTGGACTACTATGCCATGTAGCTGACTCTCAGTATATGAACACGTTGAACTCATCTGCCATGAAGCTGGTATTCTGTATATAGAAAATTTGCACTAGTCTGCCATTTAGTTAGCTCTCTGTATACGGACAATTTGGATTCGTCTGCCATGGAGATAGTTCTCTGGCACATGGATATGTTGGACTTATCTGCCATGTAGGTAACTCTCTGAATATAAACATATTGGACATGTCTTCCATGTAGCTAGCTCTCAGTATATAGACCAGTTGGACTCAACAGCCATGTAGCCTGCTCTCTGTGTATGAACATGTTGGACTCATCTGCCTTGTAGCTTACCCTATATATATATACACATGTTGGATTACTCTGCCATATAGCTAACTCTCAGTATCTGGACATGTTGGACTCATCTGCCTTGTAGCTTACCCTATATATATATACACATGTTGGATTACTCTGCCATATAGCTAACTCTCAGTATCTGGACATGTTGGACTCATCTGCCTTGTAGCTTACCCTATATATATATACACATGTTGGATTACTCTGCCATATAGCTAACTCTCAGTATCTGGACATGTTGGACTCATCTGCCTTGTAGCTTACCCTATATATATATACACATGTTGGATTACTCTGCCATATAGCTAACTCTCAGTATCTGGACATGTTGGACTCATCTGCCTTGTAGCTTACCCTATATATATATACACATGTTGGATTACTCTGCCATATAGCTAACTCTCAGTATCTGGACATGTTGGACTCATCTGCCTTGTAGCTTACCCTATATATATATACACATGTTGGATTACTCTGCCATATAGCTAACTCTCAGTATCTGGACATGTTGGACTCATCTGCCTTGTAGCTTACCCTATATATATATACACATGTTGGATTACTCTGCCATATAGCTAACTCTCAGTATCTGGACATGTTGGACTCATCTGCCTTGTAGCTTACCCTATATATATATACACATGTTGGATTACTCTGCCATATAGCTAACTCTCAGTATCTGGACATGTTGGACTCATCTGCCTTGTAGCTTACCCTATATATATATACACATGTTGGATTACTCTGCCATATAGCTAACTCTCAGTATCTGGACATGTTGGACTCATCTGCCTTGTAGCTTACCCTATATATATATACACATGTTGGATTACTCTGCCATATAGCTAACTCTCAGTATCTGGACATGTTGGACTCATCTGCCTTGTAGCTTACCCTATATATATATACACATGTTGGATTACTCTGCCATATAGCTAACTCTCAGTATCTGGACATGTTGGACTCATCTGCCTTGTAGCTTACCCTATATATATATACACATGTTGGATTACTCTGCCATATAGCTAACTCTCAGTATCTGGACATGTTGGACTCATCTGCCTTGTAGCTTACCCTATATATATATACACATGTTGGATTACTCTGCCATATAGCTAACTCTCAGTATCTGGACATGTTGGACTCATCTGCCTTGTAGCTTACCCTATATATATATACACATGTTGGATTACTCTGCCATATAGCTAACTCTCAGTATCTGGACATGTTGGACTCATCTGCCTTGTAGCTTACCCTATATATATATACACATGTTGGATTACTCTGCCATATAGCTAACTCTCAGTATCTGGACATGTTGGACTCATCTGCCTTGTAGCTTACCCTATATATATATACACATGTTGGATTACTCTGCCATATAGCTAACTCTCAGTATCTGGACATGTTGGACTCATCTGCCTTGTAGCTTACCCTATATATATATACACATGTTGGATTACTCTGCCATATAGCTAACTCTCAGTATCTGGACATGTTGGACTCATCTGCCTTGTAGCTTACCCTATATATATATACACATGTTGGATTACTCTGCCATATAGCTAACTCTCAGTATCTGGACATGTTGGACTCATCTGCCTTGTAGCTTACCCTATATATATATACACATGTTGGATTACTCTGCCATATAGCTAACTCTCAGTATCTGGACATGTTGGACTCATCTGCCTTGTAGCTTACCCTATATATATATACACATGTTGGATTACTCTGCCATATAGCTAACTCTCAGTATCTGGACATGTTGGACTCATCTGCCTTGTAGCTTACCCTATATATATATACACATGTTGGATTACTCTGCCATATAGCTAACTCTCAGTATCTGGACATGTTGGACTCATCTGCCTTGTAGCTTACCCTATATATATATACACATGTTGGATTACTCTGCCATATAGCTAACTCTCAGTATCTGGACATGTTGGACTCATCTGCCTTGTAGCTTACCCTATATATATATACACATGTTGGATTACTCTGCCATATAGCTAACTCTCAGTATCTGGACATGTTGGACTCATCTGCCTTGTAGCTTACCCTATATATATATACACATGTTGGATTACTCTGCCATATAGCTAACTCTCAGTATCTGGACATGTTGGACTCATCTGCCTTGTAGCTTACCCTATATATATATACACATGTTGGATTACTCTGCCATATAGCTAACTCTCAGTATCTGGACATGTTGGACTCATCTGCCTTGTAGCTTACCCTATATATATATACACATGTTGGATTACTCTGCCATATAGCTAACTCTCAGTATCTGGACATGTTGGACTCATCTGCCTTGTAGCTTACCCTATATATATATACACATGTTGGATTACTCTGCCATATAGCTAACTCTCAGTATCTGGACATGTTGGACTCATCTGCCTTGTAGCTTACCCTATATATATATACACATGTTGGATTACTCTGCCATATAGCTAACTCTCAGTATCTGGACATGTTGGACTCATCTGCCTTGTAGCTTACCCTATATATATATACACATGTTGGATTACTCTGCCATATAGCTAACTCTCAGTATCTGGACATGTTGGACTCATCTGCCTTGTAGCTTACCCTATATATATATACACATGTTGGATTACTCTGCCATATAGCTAACTCTCAGTATCTGGACATGTTGGACTCATCTGCCTTGTAGCTTACCCTATATATATATACACATGTTGGATTACTCTGCCATATAGCTAACTCTCAGTATCTGGACATGTTGGACTCATCTGCCTTGTAGCTTACCCTATATATATATACACATGTTGGATTACTCTGCCATATAGCTAACTCTCAGTATCTGGACATGTTGGACTCATCTGCCTTGTAGCTTACCCTATATATATATACACATGTTGGATTACTCTGCCATATAGCTAACTCTCAGTATCTGGACATGTTGGACTCATCTGCCTTGTAGCTTACCCTATATATATATACACATGTTGGATTACTCTGCCATATAGCTAACTCTCAGTATCTGGACATGTTGGACTCATCTGCCTTGTAGCTTACCCTATATATATATACACATGTTGGATTACTCTGCCATATAGCTAACTCTCAGTATCTGGACATGTTGGACTCATCTGCCTTGTAGCTTACCCTATATATATATACACATGTTGGATTACTCTGCCATATAGCTAACTCTCAGTATCTGGACATGTTGGACTCATCTGCCTTGTAGCTTACCCTATATATATATACACATGTTGGATTACTCTGCCATATAGCTAACTCTCAGTATCTGGACATGTTGGACTCATCTGCCTTGTAGCTTACCCTATATATATATACACATGTTGGATTACTCTGCCATATAGCTAACTCTCAGTATCTGGACATGTTGGACTCATCTGCCTTGTAGCTTACCCTATATATATATACACATGTTGGATTACTCTGCCATATAGCTAACTCTCAGTATCTGGACATGTTGGACTCATCTGCCTTGTAGCTTACCCTATATATATATACACATGTTGGATTACTCTGCCATATAGCTAACTCTCAGTATCTGGACATGTTGGACTCATCTGCCTTGTAGCTTACCCTATATATATATACACATGTTGGATTACTCTGCCATATAGCTAACTCTCAGTATCTGGACATGTTGGACTCATCTGCCTTGTAGCTTACCCTATATATATATACACATGTTGGATTACTCTGCCATATAGCTAACTCTCAGTATCTGGACATGTTGGACTCATCTGCCTTGTAGCTTACCCTATATATATATACACATGTTGGATTACTCTGCCATATAGCTAACTCTCAGTATCTGGACATGTTGGACTCATCTGCCTTGTAGCTTACCCTATATATATATACACATGTTGGATTACTCTGCCATATAGCTAACTCTCAGTATCTGGACATGTTGGACTCATCTGCCTTGTAGCTTACCCTATATATATATACACATGTTGGATTACTCTGCCATATAGCTAACTCTCAGTATCTGGACATGTTGGACTCATCTGCCTTGTAGCTTACCCTATATATATATACACATGTTGGATTACTCTGCCATATAGCTAACTCTCAGTATCTGGACATGTTGGACTCATCTGCCTTGTAGCTTACCCTATATATATATACACATGTTGGATTACTCTGCCATATAGCTAACTCTCAGTATCTGGACATGTTGGACTCATCTGCCTTGTAGCTTACCCTATATATATATACACATGTTGGATTACTCTGCCATATAGCTAACTCTCAGTATCTGGACATGTTGGACTCATCTGCCTTGTAGCTTACCCTATATATATATACACATGTTGGATTACTCTGCCATATAGCTAACTCTCAGTATCTGGACATGTTGGACTCATCTGCCTTGTAGCTTACCCTATATATATATACACATGTTGGATTACTCTGCCATATAGCTAACTCTCAGTATCTGGACATGTTGGACTCATCTGCCTTGTAGCTTACCCTATATATATATACACATGTTGGATTACTCTGCCATATAGCTAACTCTCAGTATCTGGACATGTTGGACTCATCTGCCTTGTAGCTTACCCTATATATATATACACATGTTGGATTACTCTGCCATATAGCTAACTCTCAGTATCTGGACATGTTGGACTCATCTGCCTTGTAGCTTACCCTATATATATATACACATGTTGGATTACTCTGCCATATAGCTAACTCTCAGTATCTGGACATGTTGGACTCATCTGCCTTGTAGCTTACCCTATATATATATACACATGTTGGATTACTCTGCCATATAGCTAACTCTCAGTATCTGGACATGTTGGACTCATCTGCCTTGTAGCTTACCCTATATATATATACACATGTTGGATTACTCTGCCATATAGCTAACTCTCAGTATCTGGACATGTTGGACTCATCTGCCTTGTAGCTTACCCTATATATATATACACATGTTGGATTACTCTGCCATATAGCTAACTCTCAGTATCTGGACATGTTGGACTCATCTGCCTTGTAGCTTACCCTATATATATATACACATGTTGGATTACTCTGCCATATAGCTAACTCTCAGTATCTGGACATGTTGGACTCATCTGCCTTGTAGCTTACCCTATATATATATACACATGTTGGATTACTCTGCCATATAGCTAACTCTCAGTATCTGGACATGTTGGACTCATCTGCCTTGTAGCTTACCCTATATATATATACACATGTTGGATTACTCTGCCATATAGCTAACTCTCAGTATCTGGACATGTTGGACTCATCTGCCTTGTAGCTTACCCTATATATATATACACATGTTGGATTACTCTGCCATATAGCTAACTCTCAGTATCTGGACATGTTGGACTCATCTGCCTTGTAGCTTACCCTATATATATATACACATGTTGGATTACTCTGCCATATAGCTAACTCTCAGTATCTGGACATGTTGGACTCATCTGCCTTGTAGCTTACCCTATATATATATACACATGTTGGATTACTCTGCCATATAGCTAACTCTCAGTATCTGGACATGTTGGACTCATCTGCCTTGTAGCTTACCCTATATATATATACACATGTTGGATTACTCTGCCATATAGCTAACTCTCAGTATCTGGACATGTTGGACTCATCTGCCTTGTAGCTTACCCTATATATATATACACATGTTGGATTACTCTGCCATATAGCTAACTCTCAGTATCTGGACATGTTGGACTCATCTGCCTTGTAGCTTACCCTATATATATATACACATGTTGGATTACTCTGCCATATAGCTAACTCTCAGTATCTGGACATGTTGGACTCATCTGCCTTGTAGCTTACCCTATATATATATACACATGTTGGATTACTCTGCCATATAGCTAACTCTCAGTATCTGGACATGTTGGACTCATCTGCCTTGTAGCTTACCCTATATATATATACACATGTTGGATTACTCTGCCATATAGCTAACTCTCAGTATCTGGACATGTTGGACTCATCTGCCTTGTAGCTTACCCTATATATATATACACATGTTGGATTACTCTGCCATATAGCTAACTCTCAGTATCTGGACATGTTGGACTCATCTGCCTTGTAGCTTACCCTATATATATATACACATGTTGGATTACTCTGCCATATAGCTAACTCTCAGTATCTGGACATGTTGGACTCATCTGCCTTGTAGCTTACCCTATATATATATACACATGTTGGATTACTCTGCCATATAGCTAACTCTCAGTATCTGGACATGTTGGACTCATCTGCCTTGTAGCTTACCCTATATATATATACACATGTTGGATTACTCTGCCATATAGCTAACTCTCAGTATCTGGACATGTTGGACTCATCTGCCTTGTAGCTTACCCTATATATATATACACATGTTGGATTACTCTGCCATATAGCTAACTCTCAGTATCTGGACATGTTGGACTCATCTGCCTTGTAGCTTACCCTATATATATATACACATGTTGGATTACTCTGCCATATAGCTAACTCTCAGTATCTGGACATGTTGGACTCATCTGCCTTGTAGCTTACCCTATATATATATACACATGTTGGATTACTCTGCCATATAGCTAACTCTCAGTATCTGGACATGTTGGACTCATCTGCCATGTAGCTAGTACTCTGTATATGGACATCTTGGACTACACTGCCATATACTAGCTCTCAGTATATGGACACGTTTTACTCATCTGCCATGTAGCTCGTACTCTGAATATGGAAATGTTGCCCTACTCTGCTATGTAGCTACCTCTCTGTATATGAACATTTTAGACTCGTCTGCCATGTAGCTAGCTCTCTGTGTATAGTTATGTTGGACTGATCTGCCATGTAAGGAACTCTCTGTATATGAACATATTGGAGTTCTTTGCCATGTAGCTAGCTCTCAGTATATGGACACGTTGGACTCATCTGCCATGTAGCTCGAACTCTGTATATGGAAATGTTGCACTACTCTGCGATGTAGCTAGCTCTCTGTATATGGACATTTTGGACTCATCTGTCATATACCTAGTTCTCTTTACATGGATATGTTGGACTGATTTGCCATGTAACTAGCTCACTTTATATGAACATATTGGGCTTGTCTGCCATGAAGCTAGATCTCTATTTATGGATATGTTGGTCTCATCAAACATGTAGCCAGCTCACTCTGTATGAACTTGTTGGATTCATCTGCTTTGTAGGTTGTTGTTGTTGTCAGGTGCCATCGAGTC
>NW_006408877.1:1740732-1755096 GCF_000296735.1 Chrysochloris asiatica
TAGCTAGCTCTCTGTATATGGACATGCTGGACTTATCGGCAATGTAGCCAGCTCTCTCTCTTTGAACATGATGGACTCATCGTCTTGTAGCTATTCTTCTATATATACACATGTTGGACTCATCTGCCATGTAGCTAACTCTCAGTATATGGACATGTTGGACTCATCTGAAATGTAGCTAGTACTCTATATAAGGACATGTTGGACTACTCAGCCATGTAACTAGCACTCAGTATATGGACAAGTTGGACTCATCTGCCATGTAGCTAGAACTCTGTATATGAACTTATTGAATTTATGTGCCATGTAGCTAGCTCTCTTTATATAGACTTGCGGGACTCATCAGTCATGTAGACAGCTCTCTCTGTGTGAACATGTTGGACTCATATGCCTTGTAGCTAGTCCTCTATATATACACATGTAGGACTATTCTGCCATGGAGCTAGAATCCTGTATATGGAATTGCTTCAGTACTCCGCCATGTAGCCTGCTCTCTGTATATGGATATTTTGGATTCCTCTGCATGTAGCTAGCTATCTGTGCATGGATATGTTGTACTAATCTGCCATGTAGGTCGCTCCCTGTATATAACATGTTGGACTCATCTTCCTTGCAGCTAATCCTCTATTTATAAACATGTTGGACTCATCTGCATGTAGTTAACTCTCAGTATATGGACACGTTGGACTCATCTGCCATGTTGCTAGCACTCTTTATAGGGAAATGTTACACTACTCTGACATGTAGCTACCTCTTTGTATGTGGACATTTTGGACACGTCTGCCATGTAGCTATCTCTCCGTTCATGGATATGTTGTACTTATCTTCCATGAAGGTAGCCCTCTGTATATGAACATATTGGACTTGTCTGCCATGTAGCTAGCTCTCTGTACATTAACATACGGGACTCATCAGTCATGTAGCTAGTCCTCTCTATATATAAATGGTGGACTCATCAGCCATGTAGCTAACTCTCTCTGTGTGAACATGTTGTATTTTTCTGCCATTTAGCTAGTACTCTGTATATGTCATGTTGGATTACTCTTCCCTTTAGCTAGCTCTCAGTATATGGACACATTGGACTCATCTGCCATGTAGGTAGAACTGTGTATATGGAAATTATGCACTACATTGCCATGTAGCTAGCTTTCTGTATATGTACAATTTAGACGTGTCTGCCATGTAGCTAGCTCTGTGTGCCTGAATATGTTGGACTGATCTGCCTTGTAGTTAGCTCTTAGTATATAAACACATTGGACTTGTCTGCCATGTAGCTAGCTCTCTGTATATGGACATATGGGAATCATCGGCCATGAAGCCAGCTCTCTCTGTATGAACATGTTGGACTCATATGCCTTGTAGTTATCCTCTATATGTATACATGTTGTACTCTTATCTGCCGTGTATCTAACTCTCAGTATATGGACATGTTGGACTCATCTATTATGTAGATAACACTCAGTATATTGACATGTTGTACTCATCTACCATGTAGCTATAACCCTGTATATGGAATTGCTTCAGTACTCCACCATGTAGCCTGCTCTCTGTATATGGATATTTTGGATTTGCCTGCCATGTAGCTAGCACTCTGTTCATGGATATGTTGGAGTGATCTACCATGTAGGTCCCTCTCTGTATATGAACATGTTAGACTCATCTGCCTTGTAGCTAATCCTCTCAATATAAACATGTTGGACTCATCTGCCATATAGGTAGCTCTCTGTATATGGACATGTTCAACTCATCTGCCATGCAGCTAGAATTCTGTATATGGAAATGTTGCACTACTCTGCCATGTAGCTAGCTCTCTGTATATGGACATTTTAGACTGGTCTTCCATATAGCTAGCTCTCTGTGCAATTATATGTTGGACTGATCGGCCATGTAGGTATCTCTCTGTATATGAACATATTGGACTTGTCTGCCATGTAGGTAGCTCTCTGTATATGAACATGTTAGACTCATCTGCCATGTAGGTAGCTCTCTGTATATGAACATGTTAGACTCATGTGCCATGTAACTAACTCTCTGCAAATGGACATGTTAGACTCATCTGTCATGTAGCTAGTACTCTGTATATGCACATGTTGGATTACTCTGCAATGTAGCTAGCTATCAGTATATGGACATGTTGGACTACTCTGTCATGTAGCTTGATCTCAGTATATGGACACATTGGACTCCTCTGCCATGTAGCTAGAACGGTGTATATGGAAATGTTGCACTACTTTGCCATGTTGCTAGCTCATTTTATATGTACACTTTGGATTTGTCTGCAATGTAGCTAGGTCTGTGTGTTTGGATATGTTGGATTGATCTGCCATGAAGGTAGCTCTCAGTATATGAACATATTAGACTTAACTGCCATGTAGCTAGCTCTCTGTATATGGACATATTGGACTTATCAGACATGAAGCCAGCTCTCTCTGTGTGAACATGTTGGACTCATCTGCTTGTAGCTACTCCTCTATATATAAACATGTTGTACTCATCGGCCATGTCACTAATTCTCAGTATATGGAAATGTTGGATTCATCTGCCTTGTAGCTAGAACTCTGTAAATGAAAATGTTGCACTACTCTGTCATGGAGCTAGCTCTCTGTATAAGGACATTTTTGACACGTCTCCTATATATTTAGCTCTCTCTGCAAGGATATGTTGGACAGATCTGTCGTGTAGGTAGCTTTCTGTATATGAACATATTGGACTTGTATGCAATGTAGCTAGCTCTCTGTATATGGACATGTTGGACTCATCAGCCATGTAGCCAGCTCTCTCAGTAAGGACATGATTGACTCATCTTCCTTGTAGCTAGTCTTCTATATATACACATGTTGGACTCATCTGCCATGTAACTAGTACTCTGCGTGTTGACATGTTGTACTATTCTGTCTTGTAGCTAGCTCTCAGTATATGGACAAGTTGGACTCATCTGCCATGGAGCTAGAACTCTGTATATCGAAATGTTGCACCACCCTGCCATGTAGCCACCTCTCTGTATATGGACATTTTGGTTTCACTGCATTGTAGCTAGCTCTCTGTTCATGGATATGTTGGACTGATCTGCCATATGGGTAGCTTTCTGTATATGAACATATTGGACTTGTCTACTATGTATCTACCTCTCTGTATATGCACATGTTGTTCTCATCAGCAATGCAACCAGCTCTCTCAGTATGGACATGTTAGACTCATCCACCTTCTAGCTAGTCCTCTATATATACACATGTTTGATACATCTGCCATTTAGCTAGCTCTCAGTATAGGGACATGATGGACTCACCTGGCCTGTAGTTACTACTCTGTATATGGACATGTTGGACTACTCTGCCATGTACCAAGCTCTCAGTATATGGACAACTTGGACTCATCTGCCATGTAGGTAGAACTGTGTATATGGAAATTTTCCACTACTCTGCCATGTAGCTAGCTCATTGTATACGTACATTTTTGACTCGTCTGCCATGTAGCTAGCTCTGTGTGTGTGGATATGTTGGACTTATCTGCCATGTAGGTAACTCTCAGTATATGAACATATTGGACTTGTCTGCCATGTAGCTAGCTCTCTTTAAATGGACATAACAGACTCATCAGACATGAAGCCAACTCTCTCTGTATGAACATGTTGGACTCATCTGACTTGTAGGTAGTCCTGTCTATATAAACTTGTTGGGATCATCTGCCATGTAGTTAACTCCCAGTATATGTTCATGTTAGCCACATCTGCCATGTAGCTAGTATTCTGTATATGGACATGTTCTACTACTCTGCCATGTAGCTAGCTCTCAGTATATGGACACATTGGCCTCATCTGCCATGTAGCTAGAACTCTGCATATGGAAATGTTGCACTACTCTGCCATGTAGCTAGCTCTCTGTATATGGACATTTTGGACTCGTCTGCCACGTAGCTAGGTCTCCATGCATATATATGATAGACTGATCTGTCATATATTTAGCTCTCTGTATATGAACATATTGGACTTGTCTGCCATGTAGCTAACTATCTATATATGGACATGCTGGACTCATCAGCAATGTAGCCAACTCTCTGTTTATAAACATGTTGGTCTCATCTGCCTTGTAGCTTGCCCTCTAAATATACACATGTTGGACTACTCTGCCATATAGCTAGCTCTCAGTGTATTGAAATGTTGGACTAATATGCCAGGTAGCTAGTACTCTGTATATGGGCATGTTGAACTATTTTGTCATGTAGCTAGCTCTCAGTATATGGACACGTTGGACTCATCTGCCATGCAGCTAGAACTCTGTAATAGGGTATGTTGCACTACTCTGCCATGTAGCTGGCTCTCTGTATATTGAAATTTTAGACTCGTCTGCCATGCAGCTAGAACTCTGTAATAGGATATGTTGCACTACTCTGCCATGTAGCTGGCTCTCTGTGCATAGATATGATTCTCTGATCTCCCATGAAGTTATCTCTCTGTATATGAACATATTGAAATTGTCTGCCATGTAACTAGCTCTCTGTATATGGACATGTTGGACTCATCAGCCACGTACCCAGCTCTCTCTGTATAAACATGTTGGACTCATCTGCCTTATAGTTAGTCCTCTATATATACATGAGTTGCACTTATCTGCCATGTCTCTAACTCTCAGTATATGAACATATTGTACTAATCTGTAATCTAGCTAGTACTCTGTATATAGACAATTTGGACTACTCTGTCATGTCGCTAGCTCTCAGTATGTGGTCACGATGGACTCATCTGCATTGCATCTAGAACTCTGAATATGGAAATATTTCACCACTTAGCAATGTATCTAGCTCTCTGTATATAAACATATTATACTCGTCTGCCATGTAACTACCTCTCTGTACATAGATATGTTGGACTGATCTGCCATGTAGGTCACTCTCTGTCTATGAACATATTGGACTTGTGTTCTCTGTAGCTGGTTCTCAGCATATGGGCATATTGGACTCATCAGCCTTGTAGCCAGCTCTCTGTGTATGAACATGTTGGACTGATATGCCATGTAGCTAGCTCTCTAAATATACACATGTTGGACTAATCTGCCATGTAACTAACTCTCAGCATATGGACTTGTTGGACTCATCTGCCATGTAGCTAGTACTCTCTATATGGACATGTTGAACTACTCTACCATGTAGCTAGCTCTCTGTATATGGACATTATGGACTCTTCTGTCATGTAGCTAGCTCTCTGTTCATGGATATGTTGGAGTTATCTGAAATGTAGGTAGCCATCAATATATGGACATTTTGGACATGTCTGCCAGTTAGCTAGTTCTCTACATATGGACACATGGGAATCATCAGCCATGTAGCCAGCTCTCTCTGTGTGAACATGTTCGACTTATCTGTCTTGTAGCTATTCCTCTATATATACACATGTTGGACTCATCAGCCATGTAGCCGGCTCTCTCTGTTTGAACATGTTGGACACATCTGCTTTGTACTTATTCCTCTATATATACACATGTTGGACTCATCTGCCAAGTAGCTAACTATCAATATATGGACATATTGGACTCGTCTGCCATGTAGCTAGCTCTCTGTACATGGATATGTTGCACTGATCTGCCATGTAGGTAACTCTCTGTATATGAAAATACTTGACTTATCTTCCATGTAGCTAGGTCTCTCTGTATGAACATATTGGACCCCTCTGTCTTGTAGCTATTCCTCTATACATACACATGTTGGACTCATATGACATGTAGCTAACTCTCAGTACATGGACATGTTGAACTCATCTGCCATGTAGCTAGTACTCTGTATATGGATATGTTTGACTACTCTGTCATGTAGCTAGCTCTCAATATATGGAGACATTGGTTTAATCTGCCATGTAGCTTGAACTCTGTATATGGAAATGTTGCAGTACTCTGCCATGTCACTAGATCTCTGCATATGGACATTTTGAACTCGTCTGCCATGTTGCTAGTTATCTGTGCATGGATATGTTGGACTGATCTGCCATGTAGGTAACTCTCTGTATATGAATATATTGGACTTGTGTGCCAAATAGCCAGCTCTCTTTGCATGAAACTGTTGGACTCATCTGCCTTGTAGCTAGTCCTCTGTATATACACATGTTAGACTCATCTGCCATATAGCTAACTCTCAATGTATGGACATGTTGGACTCATCTGCCATGTAGCTAGCTCTCTGTATATGGACATTTTGACTTGTCTGCAATGTATCTAGCTCTCTGTTCATGGATATGTTGTACTGATCAGCCATCAGAACATACAATATGTTCTCTGTATATGAACATATTGGACTTGTCTGTCATGTAGCTATCTCTCTGTATATGGACATGTTGGACTCATCAGCCATGTAGCCAGCTCTCTCTGCGTGAACATGTTGGACTCATCTGCCTTGTATATAGTCTTCTATATAAACACACATTGGACTCATCTGCCATGTAGCTAACTCTTAGTATATGGACATGTTAGACTCATCAGCCAGGTAGCTAAAATTCTATATATGGAAATGTTGCACTACTTTGTTATGTAGCTAGCTATCTGTATATGGATATTTTGGACTAAACAGCCATGTAGCTAGCTCTCTGTGCATGGATATGTTGGACTGATCTGCCATGTAGGAGGCTTTCTGTGTATGAACATATTGTACTTGTCTGCCATGTAGCTAGCTCTTAATATATGGAATATTGGGGTTATCAGCCATATAACAGCTCTCTGTGTATGAACATGTTGGACACATCTAACTTTGAGCGTGCCTTCTATATATACACATGTTGTACTCATCAGCCATGTAGCTACTACTCTGTATATGCTCATGTTGGACTACTCTGTCAAGTAGTTATCTCTCAATATATGGACAGGTTGGAATCATCAGCCATGTAGCTAGCCTTTTAAATATACGCATGTTGGACTCATCTACCATGGAGCTACCTCTCAATACATGGACATATTGGACTTATCTGCCATGTAGCTAGTCCTCTGTATACGGACATGTTGGATTACACTGCCATGTAGCTAGCTCTCAGTATAAGAACACGTTGGACTCAACTGCTATGTAGCTAGAACTCTGTATATGGAAGTGTTGCATAACTCAGTGATGTAGCTAGTACTCTGTATATGAACATTTTGGACTCATCTGCCATGTAGCTAGCTCTCTGTGCATGGATATGTTGGACTGGTCTGCCATGTAGGTAGCTCTCTGTATATGAACATATTGTAGTTGTCTGCCTTTTAGCTAGTTCTCAGTATATGGACATGTTGAACTAATCATCCATGTAGCCAGCTCTTTCTGTATGAACATGTTGGACTCTGTGTATGGAAATGTTGCACTACTCTGCCATGTAACTAGCTCTCTGTATATGGACATTTTGGACTTGTCTGCCATTTAGCTAGCTCTCTGTACATGGAGGTGTTGCACTTATCTACCATGTAGGTAACTCTGTATATGAACATATTTGACTTGTCTGCCATGTAGCTAGCTCTCTCTGTATGAACATGTTGGACTCATCTGCCTTGTAGCTAGTCCTCTATATATACAAATGTGCTAGCCCTCAGTATATGGACATGTTGGACTCATCTGCCATGTACCTAGAACTCTGTATATGGAAATGTTGCACTACACTGCTATCTATCTAACTCTCCATACATGGACATTTTGGACTCGTCTGGCACATAGCTAGGTCTCTGTGCATGGATAGTTTGACTGATCTGCCATGTAGGTAGCTCTCTGTATATGAACACATTGGACTTGTCTGCATGTAGTTAGCACTCAGTATATGGATATGTTGGACTCATCAGCCATGTAGCCAGCTTGGTCTATGGACATGTGGGACTCATCTGCCTTGTAGCTAGACCTCTATAAATACACATGTTGGACTCATCTACCACGTAGCTATCTCTCAGTATATGGACATGTTGGACTCTCATGGTATATAGCTAGTACTCTGTATATGGACATGTTGAACTACTCTGCCTTGTAACTTGTTTTCAGTATATGCACACGTTGGACTCATCTGCCACGTAGCTAGAACTCTGTATATGGAAATGTTGCACTACTCTGCCATGTAGCTAGCTCTCAGTATATGGACATTTTGGACTTGTCTGCCATGTAGCTATCTTTCAGTATATGGACATATTGGACTAATTTGCCATGTAACCAACTCTCTCTGTATGAACTTGTTGGACTCATCTGCCTTGTAGCTAGTCTTCTATATATAAACATGTTGGACTCATCTCCCATTTAGCTAACTCTGAATATATGGACATGTTGGACTCATCTGGCATGTAACTAGCACTCTTTATATGGACATTTTGGACTACTGTGCCATGTAGCTAGCTCTCTGTGTATGGATATTTTGGACTCGTCTGACAGGTAACTAGCTCTCTCTGTTTGAACATCTTGGACTCATCTGCCTTGTAGATAGTCCTCTATATATACACATGTTGGTCTCATCTGCCATGTAGCCAACTCTCTCTCTATAAACATGCTGGACTCATCTGCCATGTAGCTAACTCTCAGTATATGGACATGTTGGAGTCATCTGCATTTTAGCAAGTACTCTGAATATGAACATGTTAGACTACTCTTCCATGTAGCTAGCTTTCCGTATTTGGACACATTGGACCATCTGCCATGTAGCGAGAACTCTGTTTATGGAAATATTGCACTACACTGCCATGTTGCACTACTCTCAGTATTTGGACATTTTGGACTCGTTTGCCATGAAGCTAGCTCTCTGTTCATGGATATACTGGAATGATGTGCCATGTAGTTAGTTCTCTGTATATGAACATATTGGAGCTGTCTTCCATGTAGCTAGCACTCTGTGTATGGACATGTTGGGCTCATCAGCCATGGAGCCAGATCTCTCTGTATGAACATGTTGGACTCATCTTCCTGGTAGCTAGCATTCTATATATACACATGTTGGACTCATCGGCCATGTAACTATTACTCTGTATATGGATATGTTGGACTACTCTGTAAATAGCTCACTCTAAGTATATGGACATGTTGAACACATCTGCCATGTACCTAAAACTCTGTATATGAACATATTGGAGCTGTCTTCCATGTAGCTAGCACTCTGTGTATGGACATGTTGGGCTCATCAGCCATGGAGCCAGATCTCTCTGTATGAACATGTTGGACTCATCTTCCTGGTAGCTAGCATTCTATATATACACATGTTGGACTCATCGGCCATGTAACTATTACTCTGTATATGGATATGTTGGACTACTCTGTAATGTTCTTAAGTCTCAGTATATGGACACGTTGGACTCATCTGTCATGTAGCTAGAACACTATATATGGAAATTTTGCATTAAACTTCCATGTAGCTAGCTCTCTGTATATGAACATTTTGGACTCGTCTGCCATGTAACGAGCTCTCTGGATATGGACATGTTGGACTCATAAGCCATGCAGCCAGCTCTCTGTGTATCAACATGTTGGACTTATCTGCCTTTTACTTAGCCAGCTAAATATACAAATGTTGGACTCATCTGCCATGTAGCTATCTCTCAGTATATGGACATGTTGGACTCATCTTCCATGTAGCTAATACACTGTATATGGACATGGTGGACTGTTCTGGCATGTAGCTATGCCTCAGTTTTGGACACGTTGGACACATCTGCCATGTAGCTAGAAAACTATATATGTAAATGTTGCATTAAACTGCCATGTAGCTAGCTCTCTGTATATGAACATTTTGGACTCGTCTGTCATGTAGCTAGCTTTCTGTGCATGGATGTATTGGACTGATCTGCCATGAAGTTAGCTCTCTGTATATGAATATATTGGACTTGTCTGCCATGTAGCTAGCTCTCAGTATGTGGACATGTTGGACTCATCAGTCATGTAGACAGCTCTTTGTGAATCAACATGTTGGACTCATCTGCCTTGTAGCTAGTCATCTTTATCTACACATGTTGGCCTCATCTGCCATGTAGCTATCACTCAATATATGTACATGTTGGAATCAGCTGCCATGTAGCTGGTACTCTATATATGGACATGCTGGACTACTCTGTCATATAGCTTATTTTCAGTATAACGACACGTTTGACTCATCTGCCATATAGCCAGAACTCTGTATATGGAAATGTTGCACTACTATGCCATGTGGCTATTTCTTTGTATATGGACATTTTGGACTTCTCTGCCATGTAGCTAGCTCTCTGTTCATGCATATGTTGGTCTGATCTGCCATGTAGTTAGCTTTCTCTGTATATGAACTTTTCGGACTTTTCTGTCATGTAGCTAGCTCTCTGTATATGGACATGCTGGACTCATCAGCCATGTAGATAGCTCTCTCTGTATGAACATGTTGGACTCATCTGCGTTGTAGCTAGTCCTCTATATACACGCATGTTGGTTTCATCTGCCATGTAGCTAACACTCAGTATATGGAAATGTTTGACTCATCTACCATGTAGCTAGTGCTTTGTATATGGAAATGTTGGACTACTCTGCCATGTAGCTAGCTCTCTGTATATGAACATTTTGAACTCGTCTGTCATGTAGCTAGCTTTCTGTGTATGGATGTATTGGACTGATCTGCCATGAAGTTAGCTCTCTGTATATGAATATATTGGACTTGTCTGCCATGTAGCTACCTCTCAGTATGTGGACATATTGGACTCATCAGTCATGTAGACAGCTCTTTGTGAATCAACATGTTGGACTCATCTGCCTTGTAGCTAGTCATCTTTATATACACATGTTGGCCTCATCTGCCATGTAGCTATCACTCAATATATGTACATGTTGGAATCAGCTGCCATGTAGCTAGAACTCTGTATATGGAAATGTTGCACTACACTGCCAAGTAGCTAGCTCTCTGTATATGGCTATTTGTATCTCGTCTGCCATGTAGGTAGCTCTCTGTGCATGGATATGTTGGACTGATCTTCCATATAGGTAGCTTTCTGTATATGAACATATTGAACATGTCTGCCATGTATCTAGTTCTCTATAAATGGACATGTTGGACTCATCAGCCATGTATCCATCTCTCTGTATGAACATGTTGGTCTAATCAGCCTTGTATCTAGTCTCTCTATATACACATTTTGGACTCATCTGCCATGTAGCTAGCTCTCTGTGCATGGATATGTTGGACTAATCAGCCATGTAGGTATCTCTCTATATGTGAACATATTAGACTTGTCTGCCATTTAGCCAGCTCTCTGTAGATGGACGTGTTGGATTCTTCAACCCTGCAGACAGCTGTCTGTGTATGAACATGTTGGAATCATCTGCCTTGTAGCTAGCCCTCTATATATACACATGTTGGACTCATCTGCCATGTAGCTAAAATTCTGTAGACGGAAATGTTGCACTTACTCTGCCATGTATCTAGATCTCTGTATATGGACATTTTGGACTCATCTGCCATGTAGCTAGCTCTCAGTGCATATATATGTTGGACTGAACTGCCATGTAGGTAACTCTCTGTATATGAACCTATTAGACTTGTCTGTCATGTAGCTGGCTCTCTGTATATTTTCATGCTGGATTCATCAGCCATGTAGACAGCTCTCTCTGTATGTACATGTTGGACTCATCTGCCTTGTAGCTAGCACTGTAAATATACACATGTTGGACTCATATTCCATGTATCTAACTCTCAGTATATGGACATGTTTGGTCTCATCTGAAATGTAGCTAGGACTCTGTATATGGACCTGATGGATTACTGTGCCAAGAAGCTACCTCTCAGTTTATGTTGGACTCATCTGCGATGTAACTCGAACTCTGTACATGGATATGTTGTACTGATTTACATTTTGTAGCTCTCTGTATATGAACATATTGGAGTTGTCTGCCATGTATCTCGCTCTCTGTATATAGACATGTTGGACTCATCAGCTACGTAGCGAACTCTTTCTATATGAACATGTTGAACACATCAGCCTTGTAGCTAATCCTATATATATGCACATGTTGGACTCATTTGTCATGAAAGAAACTCTCAGTATATGGACATGTTGGACTCATCTGCCATGTACCTAGCTCTCTGTACATGGACAAGTTGGACTCATCATCCATGTAGCCAGCTCTCTCTGTATGAACATGTTGGACTCGTCTGCCTTGTAGCTATTCCTCTATATACACACATATTGGACTGATCTGCATTGGAGCTATCTCACAGTATATGGACATGTTGGACTTGTCTGCCTTCTAGCTAGTATTCTGTCTATGTATATGTTGGAAAACTCTGCCATGTAGCTAGCTCTCAGTGTATGGACATGTTGGACTCATCTGGCCTTTAACTAGAACTCTGAATGTGGATATGTTGCACTACTCTTCCATGTATCTAGCTGTCTATATATGGACATTTTGGAGTCTTCTGCCAAGTAGCTAGCTATCTGTGCATGGATATGTTAGACTGATCTGACATGTAGGTAGCTCTCTGTATATCAACATATTGGACTTGTCTGACATGTAGCTAGCTCTTTGTATATGGACATGTTTTACACATCAGCCATGTAGCCAGCTTTCTCTGTAAGAATATGTTGGACTCATTTGCCTTGTAGCTAGTCCCCTATATATACCCAAGATAGACGCATCTGCCATGTAGTTAACTCTCAGTATATGTACATGTTGGACTCATCTGCCATGTAGCTAGTACTCTGTATAAGGTCATGTTGGACTTCTCTGCCATGTAGCTAGCTCTCAGTATATAGACACAATACACTCATCTGCCATGTAGCTAGAACTCTATAATTGAAATGTTACACTACACTGCCATGTAGTATAAGGACATTTTGGACTCATCTGCCATGTAGTGAGCTTTCTGAGCATTGATATTTTGGACTAATCTGCCATGTAGGTAGTTCTTTGTATATGAACATATTGGACTTGTCTGCCATATAGCTTTCTCTCTGTATATACACATGTTGGACTTATCAGCCATGTAGTTATCTCTCAGTATATGGGCATGTTGGATTCATCTGCCATGTAGCAAGTACTCTGTATATGAACACGTTGGACTACACTGCCATGTAGCTAGATCTCAGTATATGGACATGTTGGACTCATCTGCCATATAGCTCTATCTTTATATATGAAAATGTTGTACTAGTGTGCCTTGTAGCTAGCTCTCTGTATATGGACATTTTGAATTAGTCTCCCATGTAGTTAGCTCTCTGTGAATGGATATGCTCTACTGACCTGCCATGTAGGTAGCTCTCTGTATATGAACATATTGCCCATGTCTGGCATGTAGCTAGCTCTCTGTGCATGGATATGTTGGACTGATCTGCCATGTCGTTAGATTTCTGTATTTGAACATATTGGACTTGTCTTCCATGTAGCTAGTTCTCTGTATATGGACTTGTTGGACAAATCAGCCATGTAGCCAGCTCTCTATGTATGAACATGTTGCACTCATTTGCCTTGTAGCTAGCCCTCTAAATATACACATGTTGGACTCATCGGCCATGTAGCTAGTACTCTGTATATGGACATGTTGGACTACTCTGCCATGTAGCTTGCTCTCAGTATATGGACACGCTGGACTCACATGCCATGTAGCTAGAACACTGTATATGGAAATGTTGCACTACTCTACCATGTAGCTCATATACAGTATATGGACATGTTGGAATTGTATGCCATGTAGCTGTTTCTTAGTATATGGACACATTGGACTCATCTGACATGTAGCTAGAACACTGTATATGGAAATGTTACCCTAGTCTTCCATATAGGTAGCTCTCTGTATATGGACGTTTTAGACTCTTCTGCCATGTACCTAGCTCTCTGTGCATGCATATGTTGGACTGATCTTCCATGTAGGTAGCTCTCTGTATAGGAACATATTGGATCTGTCTGCATTGTAGCTAGCTCTCTGGATATGGACATGTTTGACACATCAGTGATGAAGCCAGCTCTTTCTGTAAGAACATGATGTACTCACCTGCCTTGTAGCTAGTCCTCTATATATACACAAGATGGACTCATATGCCATGTAGCTCACTCTCAGGATATGGATATGTTGGACTTATCTGACATTCAGCTAGCTTTCTGTGCATGGGTATATTCGACTGATCTGCCATGTAGATAGCTCTCTGTATATGAACATATTGAACTTCTCTGGCATGAAGCTAGCTCTCTGTTTATGGACATATTGTACTCATCAGCCATGTAGCCAGCTCTCTCTTTATGAACTTGTTGCACTCATCTCCCTTGTAGCTGGTCCTCAATATATACACATGTTGGACTCATCTGCCATGTAGCTAACTCTCATTATATGAACATGTTTGGCTCTTCTGCCATGTAGCTAGTACTCTGTATATGGACGTGTCGGACTACACAGCCATATAGCTATCTCTCAGTATATGGACACGTTGGACTCATCTGTCATGT
>NW_006408877.1:1755709-1757780 GCF_000296735.1 Chrysochloris asiatica
TATTAGGCTTGTCTGCCATATATTCAGCTCTCTGTATTTGGACATGTTGGACTCTCCAGCCATGTAACCAGCTTTCTATGTATGAACATGTTTGAGTCATCTGCCTTGTAGCTAGCCCTCTAAATATACACATGTTGGACTGATCTGCCATGTAGCTAACTTTCAGTATATGGACATGATGGATTCATCTGCCATGTAGCTAGTACTCTGTGTATGGACAAGTTGGACTCATCTGCCTTGTAGGTAGATCTCAGTATATGGACAAGTTGGACTCATCTGCCATGTAGGTAGAACTCTTTATATGAAAATATTTCACTACTCTACCATGTAGCTATCTCTCTTTATATAGACATTTTGTACTCTTCAGCCATGTACTTAGCTCTCTGTGCATGGATATGTTGGACTCAACAGCCATGTAGGTAGCTCTCTGTATATAAATATATTTGACTTGTCTGTCATGTAGCTAGCTCTCAGGATATGAACATGTTGGACTCATCAGACATGTAGTCAGCTCTCTGTTTATGAACATGTTGGACTCAGTTGCCTTGTATCTAGCCTTCTAAATACACACATGTTGGACACATGCACCGTGTAGCTAGTATTCTGTATATGGACATGCTGGACTACTCTGCCATGTAGCTACCTCTCAGAATATGAACAAGTTGGACTCATCTTCCATGTAGCTAGAACTCTGTATATGGAAATTTTGCAC
Source organism: Chrysochloris asiatica (assembly GCF_000296735.1). Classification (NCBI taxonomy): domain Eukaryota; kingdom Metazoa; phylum Chordata; class Mammalia; order Afrosoricida; family Chrysochloridae; genus Chrysochloris; species Chrysochloris asiatica. The sequence continues at coordinate 1,756,422 of NW_006408877.1, forward strand.
TACTCTGCATGGATATGTTGGATTCATCAGCAATTTATCCAGTTCTATCTGAATGAACATGTTGGAGTTGTCTGCTGTTTATTTAGTCCTCTATATATACACAAGTTGGACTCATCTGCAATGTAGCTAATGCTCAGTATATGGAGAGGTTGGACTCATCAGCCATGTAGTCAGAATTCTATATATGTGGATGTTGTACTATTCTGCCATGTAGCTAGCTCTCTGTATATGGATATTTTTGACTCATCTGTCATGTAGCTAGCTCTCTGTGCATGTGTATATTGGACTGATCTGCCATGTAGGTAGCTCTCTTTACATGAACATATTGGACTTATCTACCATGTATCTAAGTCTCAGTATATGGACAGGCTGGACTCATCAGCCATTTAGGCCAGCAGTCTGTGTATGAAAATGTTGGACTCATCTGCCTTGTAGCTAGCCCTCTAAATATACACATGTTGGACTCATGTGCCATGTAGCTAACTCTCAGTATGTGGATAAGTTGGACTAATCTGTGATATAGCTAGTACTCTGTGTATGGACATGCTGGACTACTCTGTCATGTAGCTAGCTCTCTGTGCATCTATATGTTGGAATGATCTGCCATATAGGTAACTCTCTTTACATGAACATATTGGACTTGTCTGCTATGTAGCTAGCTCTCTATGCATGGATATGTTGGAATCATCAGCTATGTACCCAGCACTCACTATATAAACATGTTGTAGTCATCTACCTTGTAGATAGTCCTCTATATATACACATGTGGCACTCATTTGTCATGTAGCTAACTCTCAGTATATGGTCATGTTGGACTACTCTGCCATGTAGCTAGCTCTCTGTATATGGTCATTTTGGAGTCATCTTACATGGAGCTAGCTCTCTGTGCTTGGATTTGTTGTACTGATCTGACATGTAGGTACATGTATATTAACCTATTGAACTTGTGTGCCATGTAGCCAGCAATCAGTATATGGACATGCTGGAGTCATCAGCCATATAGCCAGCACTCTGTGTATAAACATGTTGGGCACATCTGCCTTATTGCTTGCCCTGTAAATATACACATGTTGGACTCATCTGTCATGTAGCTAACTCTTAGTATATGGACAGGTTGGACTCATCTACCATGTAGCTAGTACTCTGTATAAGGAAATGTTGCACTACTCTGCCATGTAGCTAGCTCTCTATATATGGACATTTTGGACTAGTCTGCCATGTAGCTAGCTCTCTGTGCATGGATATGTTGGACTCATCAGCCATGTAGCCAGCTCTTTCTGAATGAACATGTTGGACTCATCTACCTTGTATGTAGTCCTCTATATATACACAAGTTGGACTCATCTGCAATGTAGCTAA
>NW_006408877.1:1758855-1763741 GCF_000296735.1 Chrysochloris asiatica
GCTCTCTGTATACGGACATTTTGGAGTTGACTGCTATGGAGCTAGCTATCTGTGCATGGATATGTTGGACTGAACTGCCATGTAGGTAGCTCTCTGTATATTAACATATTGGAATTGTCTGCCATGGAGCTAGTCCTCAGTATATGGATATGCCGGACTCATCCACAATGTAGCCATCTCTCTGTGTATGAACATGTTGGACACATCTGCCTTGTAGCTAGGCCTCTAAATACACACATGTTGGACTCTTCTGCCCTGTAGGTAACTCTCAGTATATGGACATGTTGGTCTTATCTGTCATGTAGCTAGGACTCTGTATATGAAAATGTTGCATTACTCTGCCATGTAGCAAGCTCTCTGTATTTGGAAATTTTGGACTTGTCTGACATGTAGCTAGCTCACTTTACATGGATATGTTGGACAGATCTGCCATGTAGATAGCTCTCTGTATATGAACATATTGGACGTGTCTGTCATGTAGCTATCTCTCTGTATATGGACATGTTGGACTCATCATCCATGTAGCCGGCTCTCTCTGTATGAAAATGTTGGACTTATCTGCCTTTTAGCTAGTCCTCTACATATACACATGTTAGACTCATATGCCATATAGCTAACTCTCAGTATATGGACATGTTGGGCACATCTGCCATATAGCTAGTATTCTGCATAGGGACATGTTGTACTCCTCTGCCATGTACCTAGCTCTCAGTATATGGACACGGTGGACTCCTCTGTCATGTAGTTAGAACACTGTATAAGGAAATGTTGCACTACACTGCCATGTAGCTAGATCTCTGTAAATACACATTTTGGATTTGTGTGCCATGTAGATAGCTCTCTGTACATGGATATGTTGAACTGGTCTGCCATGTAGGTAGCTCTCTGTATATGAACATAATGGACTTGACTGCCTTGTAGCTAACTCTCAGTATATGGACATGTTGGACTCATCTGCCATGTAGCTAGTACTCTGTATATGGACATGTTGGACTTGCCTGCCATGTAGTTAGCTCTCAGTATATTTACACATTGGACTCATCTGCTATGTAGCTAGAACTCTGTATATGGAAATTTTGCAATACTCTGCCATGTAGCTAGCTCTCTGTATATGGACATTTTGTACGTGTGTGCCATGTAGGTACTCTCTGTGCATGGATATGTTGGACTGATCTGTCATGTAGGTAGCTCTCTGTGTATGAACATATTGCAATTCTCTGCCATGTAGCTAGCTCTCTGTTTATGATCATGTTGTACTCATCAGCCATGTAGCCAGCTCACTCTGTTTGAACATGTTGGACTCATCTGGCTTTAGCTAACCCTCAAAATATACATATGTTGTCCTCATCTGCGATGTAGCTAACTCTCAGTATATGGACATGTTGGACTCCTCTACCATGTAGCTAGCTCTCATTATATGGACATGCTGGACTCATTTGCCATGAAGCTAGTACTCTGCATATGGACATGTTAGACTCCTCTGCCACGTAGCTAACTCTCAGTATATTGACATTTTGGACCCATCTGCCATGTACCTGGAACTCTGTATGAGAAAATGTTCAACTACTCTGCCAGTAGCTAGTTCTCAGTATATGAACATGTTGGACTTGTCTGTCATGTAGCTAGTACTCTGTGTATGGACATGTGGACTGATCTGCTATGTAGGTAGCTCTCTGTATATGAACATATTGGATATGTCTGTCATGTAGCTAGCTCTCTGTTTATAGATATGTTGGACTCATCAGCCATTTGCCAGCTTTATCTGTATGAACATGTTAGAATCATCTGCCTTGTTGCTAGCCCTCTAAATATACACTTGTTGGACTGATCTGCCATGTGGCTACCTCTCATTACATGGACATGTTGAACTCATCTGCCATGAAGTTTGTACTCTGTATATGGACATGTTGGACTACTCTATCTTGTAGCTAGCTCTCAGTATAAGGACATGTTGTACTCATCTGCCATGTAGCTAGAACTCTGTATATGGAAATGTTGCACTGCTCTGCCAAGTAGCTAGCTCTCTGTATATGGACATTTTGGACTCACCTTCTATGTAGCTAGCTCTCTGTGCATGGATATGTTGGACTCTTCAGCCATGTAGCCAGCTCTATCTGTATGAACATGTTGTACTCATCTGCCTTTTTAGGTAGTCCTGTATATATACACATGTTAGACTCATCTGCCATGTAGCTAACTCTCAGTATATGGATATGTTGCACTCCTCTGCCATGAAGCTATCTCTCAGTGTATGGACATGTTGGATGCATCTGCAATGTAGCTAGTACTCTGCATATGAACATGTTGGACTCCTCCGCCTTGTAAATAGATCTCTGTATAAGGAAATGTTGCACTTCTCTGTCATGTAGCTAGCTCTCTGTAAATAGACATTTTATTCGTGTGCCGTGTAGACAGCTCTCTCTATTCATGGATATGTTGGAATGATCTGCCATATAGGTATTTCTCTGTTTATGCACTTTTTGGACTTGTCTGCCATGTAGCTAGCTCTTAGCATATGGACATGTTGGACTCATCATCCATGTAGCCATCTCTCTGTGTATGAACATGTTAGGCTCATCTGGATTTTAGCTAACCCTCTAAATATACATATGTTGTCCACATCTACCATGTAGCTAGCTCTCAGTAATGGACACGTTGGACTCCTCTGCCATGTAGCTAGAAAACTTTATAGGGATATGTTGTACTACTCTACCATGTAGCTATCTCTCTGTATATATACATTTTGGACTCCTCTGCCATGTAGCTCGATTTCTGTGCATGGATATGTTGGACTGATCTTCCATGTAGGTAGCTCTCTGTATATGAACATATTGGAATTGTCTGCTATGTAGCTAGCTATCGGATTCCTGTTCCAACAGTGGTTTACTAGAGGGAGAGGCGAATATTAAGTGATCAGATAAGAGACACAAGCTGATGGAAAGTGACAAAGTTTATTTAAAAGTTCCAACTTTTATAGGGCAAAACTGCAATCATTGTGGTTTGGCTAGCACATAAGTTTCCTTTTTCCCAGGAATGACTCACCTCTTGGTAAGTGAAACTGATCTCAACCTTCACCACTAGATGGCACCAGTGCGGGCTCCTCACATCTCCCACTTCTTTATTTATTCAAGGGGCATTGCCTGTCTTAGGTGGTCAGTGCGAGTCCTCAGTCTTACCTGTCATGGATACTCATTGCAGCATATGGCAATGTCACTGTCTTAGGTTGACTGGGGTTCCACCAATCCTTACCTGTCTTTGGCTACATGTCCTGCATGTGTCGGGGGAGTGCCTTCAGCTGGAGGGCGTGAAGACGACTTCACAGCACTTTATACTGGTTAACTGCCATTTGAAGAAAGTAGGGAAGGAGGAGACAAGCAAAGATGACAAGTATGCCAATAGCTGGAATGGGACCCCACAATTGAGAGAGTGAGGGAATAGTAGGGAACAAATTTTTAAGGTTGCATACAAGTTGTTTAGCTAGTTCTGCAGGTCTGCTGTGAAGGCTGGGGGCCTAATGCATAGCAATTATTTGTGCCTGTAACTCATTCCATTCTAGGCTGATATTCTCAGCAATCCATACTCCGTGCAGATGGGCCTGCACTACGGGACAAGGGAATGTCGAGGCATTATACACAAGCTTAGTTACACAAATGGAGCAACAATCAGCATGGCACGCAAGGCGTTGCCATACCATGACCTGCTCCAAAGTATCCCCAAGTAAGTTAACAGTATCATACAGTCCATTCAGGCAATGTTCAATAGCCAGATCAATCTTTTCTTGCCGGTCCCAGTTGTAGGTAACATTGTCCATCAGCTCGTTGACAGTAGCTGCAGTCAGAATCTCCTGAGTAAGTGCAACTGTGGTGGTGGTGAAGGAAACAAGCAAGGTGATAAAAGACTCTACACCCATTACTCTAAGTCCAGGTCCTCGCTTTGATCTAGAAAGCAATGTGGTAAACTCATTGACAAATTGCAGGCCGGCATCATCATACCACTCTTGGGAGATGTTTACTGGCAGCAACACATAAGCTGGTCTTTTTAGGATTGCAAAAGACATGTTAGGCCTTAGGGCAGCAACCCATGAAGTGAGGTTGCACCCCGTGCAGTTCAGATGAAATTTCTCGTACCCTCCCTGTGAAGTGCCATTCTTTAAGGTAAGAGGGCCCACAAGGCAAACATAGTGCTCAGGGAGGAAGAGAGATACATGGAGAGAAGAGTTAATGGTGTCATAATGGCAGTTTTTAGACCTGGGGCAGACTAAGCACTGCATCATATTGATGGTGTTGTAAAAGGGCTTGCACAACGAGTTCGTCATATTGTTGGTGTAACAAATTGGTTTAGAATAACTAGCCCCGCTGTAGTTGAAGGGCTTAGTTTCTCGCTGAAGATGTCCTGCTGAGGGAAGGTTCAAGCCAATCTCCATGTTATTCACGTAGAGTGGAAGCAGTGACAGATTCCGTTCCTTCCAGGACACGGATCTCGCCAGTGGGGGATGCGGGACGACAGCCCAATGGATCGCCACCTGAGTCATCCACATGCCTCACAAGGCATTCAGGAATCCAACGAAGACCAAGTTCATCCTGTGGAAAAACACAAACATCGCCTTGCCCCCATATAAGAACCAAGTCAGGCCCCTTCCATGTGCCTGTTAGGGTGTCTTTCCATTTTTCCATATTTTTCCGGACACTTGGCTCCTGGTTATTGTGCCTATCTGCAGCTGTGAAGCCTGAGACATCAGTTAAAAGGTAGTTAAGGATGAAGGTGACATGATTGATATAATTTTGAGGTGTGGGGGGTAGGATTCCCCCTTCTTTATTTTTTCAAGATATGACTTCACAGTGGCATGTGTGCGTTCAACAATGCCTTGGCCTTGGGGATTGTAGGGA
>NW_006408877.1:1764111-1771199 GCF_000296735.1 Chrysochloris asiatica
GAGGCCGGAGAAGGTGTCTACAGAGACATGCACATACTTAAGCCGACCAAAGCTAGGGACGTGTGTGACGTCCATCTGCCATAATGCATTGGGAAGTAAACCTGGAGGATTAACTCCAAAAGATGGAACAGACTGGTGGATGGGGCACTAAGGACAAGCACGGACAATCTTCCGTGTGGCTTCACGAGGGATATGAAACAACTTGTGCAGGGATTGACTGTTGCTATGTACATTAGCAATAGCTTCATTTACAAACTTCTGACACAAGGTGGCGTTGTTTGACATACCTTGTGGTAGGACTTTCATTATAGGTATTCATGGGGATGGCAGGGAGCAACCTCCATTTGCCTGATTTTTTTTTTTTTTTTTTAAAGCTGCCACTGATCAACCTACGCATACACGGATCTGGCGGGGCTTTGGGGGTTGGGGAGGGTATCTGGCGCAGTCGCGTGGGGAGGGAGTCTGTCCCTCTTCCTGAGAGTGGCCTGCCTCTCTGGCCGCCTTCCCCTCTCCTCCTTTCTCTTCCCCTCAGTCTCATTGTCCCTCCCGGCCATGCATGGGGATCCAGTCTTGTGCCGGCACCCCCGCCGGATCTGGCCCCGGGCTGCGGTTCCGCTCAGTGCCTCGCCTCGGCCGGCGCCTAGCAGCCGACTTAGAACTGGTGCGACTACTGGATCTGTTGTACTGATTGTGGTACTAGCATTTAACATTGGAGGGACTGCCTTTTCTCTGGGATTCTGAACTTCTCTTTTCTTTGTTACTTCTGAAACAGTGGCTTTCCATCGCTCGTCTTTTTCTTGTAGGGATTGAGCTAATAACTTTAGCTGTTTTTGTGAGAGCTTGGAACTGTATACTGACCTCAGGATCTCTAGTCAGAACTATGTTTGGCCTTTCAACAACTCCTGTATTTTTAAGCACACTAGGGGAACTTTCTTTCGCCATCAACTCCACACCAGGAACTTCCTCTTCCTTAACTGTCTCTTTACTAACTGGATAAACAGCAGTCATGGCGGAGGACAGAGGGTCTGGCCACAAAGCAACAGCTCCATCAGAGTAACTGTGCTCTTTATCTATGGCCTCTTTCTTAAGAGTACTAAGGTTGGGGTAGATGTTTTCAGGCGTGCTGGGCGTGGATGGTTTAATTTCTTTTCCTGGGCTTGCCAGATGGTCGCTACTGAAATCAAAAGTATCCCGGACAAGCCTCCACAAACTGAAAGTATCCGCAGGCACTCGAGCAGGCCCATTTTTGGCATAAAATTCCTGAAAATCCTGTCCTATCTTATTCCATAATTTTACATCTACAATCCCATCTTCAGGAAACCAAGAACAAACTGTATTTACAAAATCTATAAATTTACAAAGCTGACCATGGTCTACTCTCACTCCTCTGGTTCGGAGCATGTTTATATGCATATTTACATACTGAGCCTTTCCCAGGTTTATTGCCCATACTTACCTGACCAGATTGCCCTCTCTTCTGTTAATTGTCTTTATGGCCTTATTCTTCAGGGTCTCTTTTAGAGTGTCCTTTGCATAATCTCTCGTAATTGAGCACCACATTGTGCGCCACTTATCGGATTCTTGCTCTGACTGTGGGTTACTCCAGGGAGAGGCAAAGATTAAGTGATCAGATAAGGGACACAAGCTGATGGCAAGTAACAAAGTTTATTAAAAAGTTCCAACTTTTATAGTGCAAAACTGCAAGTCATTGTGGTTGGGCTAGAGAATAAGTTTCCTTTTCCCAGGAATGACTCACCTCTTGGTAAGTGCAACTGATCTCAACCTTCACCACTAGAAGGCACCAGTGCTGGCTCCTGACAGCTAGCCCTCAGTATATGGACATATTGGACTCATCAACCATGTAGCCAGCTCTCTCTGTATGAACATTTCGGACTCATCAGCCTCTATATATACACATGTTGCACTCATCTGCCATGTAGCTAACTCTCAGTATATGGACACGTTGGACTACTCTGCTATGTTGCCAGATCTCAGTATATGGACATATTGGACTCATCTGCCTTGTAGCTAGAACTCTGTATATCGAAATGTTGTACTACTCTGCCATGTAGCTAGCTCTCTGTAAATAGACATTTTGGAATTGTCTGCCATGTAGCTAGCTCTCTGTACATGGATATGTTGGACTGACCTGCCATGTAGGTAGCTCTGTGTATATGAACATATTCTACTTGTATACCATGTAGCTAGCTCTCAGCATATGGGCATGTTGGGCTCATTAGCCATGAAGCCAGCTCACTCTGTATGAACATGTTCGACTCCCCTGCCTTATAAACACTCCTCTATATATACACATGTTACACTCATCTGTCTTGTAGCTAAGTCTCAGTATATGGACATGTTGGATTCCTCTGCCATATACATAGTACTCTTCATATGGACATATTGGATTATTCTGCCATGTAGCTAGCTCTCAGTGTATGGACACGTTGGACTTCTCTGCCAAGTAGCTAGAACTCTGTATAAGGAAATGTTGCACTACTCTGCCATGTGGCTTGCTCTCTGTAAATAGACATTTTGGATTCCTCTGACATGTAGATAGCTCTCTGTAAATGGATATGTTGGACTGACTTGCTATGTAGGTAGCTCTCTGTATATGAACATATTGGATTTGGCTGTTATGTAGCTAGTTCTCAGTATAAGGACATTTGGACTCAACAGCCATGTAGCCAGCTCTCTGTGTATGAACATGTTGAAGTCATCTGTCTTTTAGCGAGGCCTCTAAACATACACATGTTGGACTCATCTGCCATGAAGCTAACTCTCAGTATATGCACATATTGGACTCATCTTCCCTGTAGCTAGTTCTCTGTATATGGACATGTTGGACTACTCTGCCATGTAGCTAGCTCTAAGTATATTGACATGTTGGAGTACTCTGTCTTGTAGATAGCTCTCACTATGTGGACACTTTGGACTCCTCTACCATGTAGCTAGAACTCTGTATCTGGAAATGTTGCAATATTTTGCCATATAGCTAGCTCTCTGTATATAGACATTTTAGACTCGTCTGCCATGTAGCTAGCTCTCTATGCATGGATATGTTGGACTGATCTGCCATGTACTTAGCTCTCTGTGTATGAACATATTGGACTTGTCTGCCATGTAGCTTAGTCTCAGTATATGGACATGTTGGACTCATCAGTCTTGTAGCAAGCTCTCTGGGTATGAATATGTTGGACTCATCTGCCTTGTAGCTACCCCTCTAAATATACACATGTTGGACTCATCTGCCATGTAGCTAACTCTCAGTACATAGACAAGTTGGACTCATCCGCCATGTAGCTAGTACTCTGTATATGGAAATGTTGGCCTTATCTGCCATGTAGCTAGCTCTCAGTATACGGACATGTTGGACTCATCTGCTGTATAGCTAGAACTCTGTATATGGAAATGTTGCAATACTCTGCCATGTAGCTACCTCTCTGTATATGGACATTTTTGACTTGTATGCCATGTAGGTACCCTCTGTGCATGGATATGTTGGACTGATCTGTCATGTAGTTAGCTCTCTCTATATGAACATAATGGAATTATCTGCCATGTAGCAATCTCTCAGTATATGGACATGTTGGACTCATCAGCCATGAAGCTAGTATTCTGCATATGGAAATGTTGGACTACTCTGCCATGTAGATTGCCCTCAGTATATGGACACATTGTACTACTCAGCCTGTAGCTAGAACTCTGTATAAGGAAATGTTGGATTACTGTACCGTGTAACTAGCTCTCAGTATATGGACATGTTGGACTCATCTGATATGTAGCTTGGACTCTGTAAATGGACATGTTGGACTACTCTGACATGTAGTTAGCTCTCAGTATATGTACATGTTGGACAAGTCTATGAAGCTTGGACTCTGTATAGGGGCATGTTGGAGTCATCTGCAATGTAGTTAGTACACTGTATATGGACATGTTGGACTCATCAGCCATGTAGCCAGCTCTATCTGTATGAACATGTTGGAATCATTTGCCTTGTAGTTAGCCCTCTAAATATACACATGTTGGACTGATCTGCTATGTAGCAAATTCTCAGTATATGGACATGTTGGACTCATCTGCCATAAGCTAGTACTCTATATATGGACATGTTGCACTGCTCTGCCATGTAGCTAGCTCTCTGTATAAGGACCATTTGGACACATCTGCCATGTAACTAGAACTCTGTATATGGGAATGTTGCACTACTCTGCCATGTAGCTAGCTCTCTGTATATGGACATGTTGGAGTCGTCTGCCAAGTAGCTAGGTTTCTGTTCATGGATATGTTGGTGTGATCTGCCATGTAGGTAGCTCTCTGTACATGAACATATTGGACTTGTCTGCAATGTATCTAGCTCTCTCTATATGAACAAGTTGGAATCTTCAACCATGTAGCCAGCTCTATCTGTATGAACATGTTGTACTAAGCTACCTTTTTAACTAGTCGTCTATATATATGCATGTTAGACTCATATGCCATGTAGCTAACTCTCATTATATGGACATGTTGGACTCCTCTGCCATGTAGCTAACTCTCAGTACATGGACATATTGGGGGCATCTGCCATGTAGCTAGTACCCTGCATATGGACATGTTGGACTCCTCTGCCATGTAGGTAGCTCTCAATATATGGACACGTTGGACTGCTCTGCCCTGTAGGTAGAACTCTGTATAAGGAAATGTTGCACTACTCTGCCATGCAGCTAGCTCTATGTAAATAGACATTTTGGATTCGTGTTACATGTACATAGCTCTCTGTACATGGATGTGATCAATTGATCTGCCATGTAGGTAGCTATCTTTATATGAATATATTGGACTTCTCTGGAATTCTCTGTATATTGACATGCTTTCCTTAGCAGCCATGTAGCCAGCTCACTGTGTGAACATGTGTGACTCATGTGGCTTTTAGCTAACCCTCTAAATATACACATGTTGGCCTCATTTGCCATGTAGCTAACTCTCAGCATATGGACATGTTGGACTCATCTTCCATGTAGCTAATTCTCATAATATGGACATGCTGGACTCATATGCCATGAAGCTAGTACGCTGCATATGAACATTTTGGACTACTCTGCCATGGAGCTAGCTCTCAATATATGGACACGTTGGACTCATCTACCTTGTACCTAGAACTCTGTATAAGGAAATGTTGTACTACTCTGCCATGTAGCTAGCTCTCTGTAAATAGACATTTTGGATTCATGTGCCATGTAGATAGCTCTCTGTACATGGATATGTTGGACGGATCTGCCATGTAGGTAGCGCTCTGTATACGAACATAGTGGACTTGTCTGCCATGTAGCTATCTCTCAGTATATAGAAATGTTGGATTCATCTGACATATAGCCAGTGCTAGCTGTATGAATATGTTGGAATCTTATGCCTTGTAGCTAGCTCTCTAAATATAAACATGTTGTACTGATTTGACATTTGGCTAACTCTCATTATATGGACATGTTTGAATCATCTGCCATGAAGCTTGTACTCTGTATATGGACATGTTCTACTACTCGGCCATGTAGCTAACTCTAAGTATATGGACATGTTGGACTCATCTGTCATGTAGCTAGAACTCTGTATATGGTGATGTTGCACTATTCTGCCATGTAGCTAGCTCTCTCTATATGGGCATTTTGGACTCACCTCACATATAGCTATGTCTCTGTGCACAGATATGTTGGACTGATCTGCCATGCAGGTAGCTCTCTGTCTATGATCATATTGCATTTGTCTCCCATGGAGTTAGCACTCAGTATATGTACATGTTGGACTCATCAGTCATGTAGCCAGCTCTCTCTGTATGAACATGTTGAACTCATCTGCCTTTTAGCTAGTCCCCTAAATATACATATGTTCGACTCACCTGTCATATACCTAACTCTCAGTATATGGACATGTTGGATTCCTCTGACATGTAGCTAACTCTCAGTATAAGGACACGTTGGACTCATCTGCCATGTAGCTAATACTCTGTATATGGACATGTTGGACTGAACTGCCATGTAGCTACCTCTCTGTATATGGACATTTTGGACTCATCTGCCATGTAGCTAGCTCTCTGTGCATGGATTTGTTGGACTGATCTGCCATGTAGGTAGCTCTCTTTATATGAATATATTGGACTTGTGTGCCATGTAAGTAACTCTCTTATATGGTCCTGTTGGACTCATCTGTCATGTAGACAGCTCCCTCAGTATGAACATGTAGGACTCATCTGTCATTTATCTAGCCCTGTAAATATACACATGTTGGACTTATCTACCGTGTAGCTAACTCTCAGAATACGAACATGTTGGACTCATCTGCGATGTAGCAAGTACTCTGTATATGGACATGTTGGATTACTCTTCCGTGTATCTAGCCATGTAGATAACTCTCTGTTTATGATCATTTTGGACTTGTCTGCCTTGTAGCTTGCTCTCAGTATATGGACATGTTGGACTCATCTGCCATGTAGCTAGAACACTGTATATGGAAATGTTGTCCTATTCTGCCATGTAGCTAGATCCCTGTATATGGACATTTTGGAGTCATCTGCCATGTAGCTGTGTCTCTGTCCATCTATATGTTGCATTAAACTGCCAAGTAAGTAGCTCTCTGTATATGCACATATTAGATTCATCTGCCATATAGCTAGATCTCTGTATATGGATATATTGGACTCATCAGCCATGTGGCCACCTCTCTGTGTATGAACGTGTTGGAATCATCTGCATTGTAGCTGTTCCTCTGTATATACACATGTTAGACTCATCTGCCATGTAACTAACTCTCCGTCCATGTATATGTTGGGCTGATCTGCCATGTAGGTAACTCTCTGTATATAAACATATTAGATCTGTCTGCCATATAGCTAGATCTCAGTATGTGGACATGTTGGATTCATCTGCCATGAAGCTAGTCCTGTATATATGGACATGATGGACTACTCTGCTATGTAGCTTGCTTTCAGTGTATGGACACGTTGGATTCATCTGTAATGTAGCTGGAACTCTGTGTAAAGAAACGATGCACTGCTCTGCAATGTAGCTAACTCTCTGTACATGGATATGTTGGATTGATGTGCCATGCAGGTAGCT
>NW_006408877.1:1771624-1775989 GCF_000296735.1 Chrysochloris asiatica
TAGCTAGCTCTCTATATAGGGACGTTTTGGACTCATCTGCCATGTAGCTTGCTCTCTGTGCATGGATATGTTGGACTGATCTGCCATGTTGGTAGCTCTCTATATAAGAACCTATTGGACTTGTCTGCCATGTAGGTAGCTCTCTGCATATGGACATGTGGAAATCATCAGCCATGTAGCCAGCTCTCTGTGTATGAACATGTTGGACTCATCTACCTTGTAGCTAGTCCTCTATATATACACATGTTGGACTCATCTGCCATGTAGCAAACTCTCAGTATACGGACATGTTGGACTCATCTGCCATCTAGCTAGTATTATGTATATCAACATGATGGACTACTGTGACATGTAGTTGGCTCTCAGTATATGGACACGTTGGAGTCATCTGCCTTGTAGCTGGAACTCCGTATATACACATGGTTGACTCATCTGCAATATAGCTGAAACTCTGTATATGGAAATGATGCACTACTCTGCCATGTAGCTAGCTTTCTGTATATGGACATTATGGACTTGTATGACATGTAACAAGCTCTCTCTGTATGAACATTTTGGACTCATCTTCCTTGCAGCTAGTCCTCTATATATACACATGTTGGTCTTATCTGCCATGAAGCTACTACTCTGTATATGATTATGTTGGACTACTCTGTCATGTAGATAGCTCTCAGAATATGGACACGTTGGATACATCTGCCATGTAGCTAACTATCTGTACACTGATATGTTAGACTGATCTGCCATGTAAGTAGCTCTCTGTATACGAAAATATGGAACTCATCTGCCATGTAGCTAACTCTCAGTATATGGACATGTTGGACTCATCAGCCATGTAGCTAGTACTCTGTATATGGACATGTTCTACTACTCTACCATGTAGCTCGCTGTCAGTATATGGTCACCTTCTTGGGCTCATCTGCCATGTAGCTAGCTCTCTGTGCATGGATATGTTGGAGTGATCTGCCACACAGGTTCCTCTCAGTATATGAACACACTGGATTTGTCTTCCATATGGCTAGCTCTCTGTATATGGACATGTTGGACTCATCAGCCATGTAGGAAGCTCTCTGTTTGGACATGTTTGTCTCAACTGCCATGTAGGTAGTCCTCTATATATACACATGTTGGACTCATCTGCCATGGAGCTCACTCTCAGGATATGGATATGTTGGCTTATCTGACATTCATCTAGTGCTTTTTATATGGACATGTTGAACTACTCTGCCATGTAGCTAGCTCTCAGAATATGGACATATTGGACTTCCCTGCCATGTAGCCGGAAGTCTCTATATGGATATGATACACCACTCTGCCATCTAGCTTGCTCTCTGTATATGAACATTTTGGTCTCCCCTGCCATGTAACTAGATCTCTTTGCATGGATATGTTGGACTGCTCTGCCATGTAGTTAGGTCTCTGTATATGAACATATTGGACATGTCTGCCATGTATCTAGCTCTCTGTATATGCACATGTTGGACTTATCAGCCATGTAGCCAGCTCTCTCTTTATGAACATGTTGGACTCATCTGGCTTGTAGATAGTCCTCTATATATACACATGTTCGACTCATCTGCCATGTAGCTAACTCTTATTATGTGGACATATAGGACTCATCTGCCATGTAGCTAGAACTCTGTATATGGAAATGCTGCACTACTCTTCCATGTAGCTAGCTCTCTGTATATGGACATTTTGGACTCATCTACATAGTGGACTCATCTGCCATGTAGCTAACTCTCAGTATATGGACATGTTGGACTCATCGGCCATGTAGCTAGTACTCTGTATATGGACATGTTCAACTACTCTACCATGTAGCTCGCTCACCATAATAACCATAATACCTATTATTTTATTAGTATTCACTGCCTGCAAGGCAGCCATTGGCCTCTCACTTCTCGTTATAGTCTCTAACACCTATGGCCTAGGCTAATTCCAAAACCTTAATCTACTTCAATGCTAAAAAATATTATCCCTACTATCATACTATTACCCTTAACATGATATTCAAAAAATAATATAATCTGTAGCAATGTAACCTCTTATAGCTTCCTAACTAACCTAATCGCTCTACCCCTACTTAACCAAATCATAGACTTAAGATTAACACATCCCTACTCTTCTCTTCAGGCTCCTTATCCACCCCTTTACTAATTTTAACCACCTGACTTCTACTACTAATACTGATAGCAAGTCAATTTCATCTAAATACAGAATCTGAACTCCGAAAAAAAAAAAAATATATCTCTATGCTTATTACAGTATAAATTTTTCTAATCATAACATTTACTGCTTCTGAAGTAATTATGTTCTACATTCTATTTGAAGCTACCCTAGTCCCAACCCTTATTCTCATTACTAGATGAGGAAACCAAACCTAACGTCTTAATGCTGGCCTATACTTTCTATTTTATACACTAGTTGGATCACTTCCATTATTAATGGCTCTTATTTTACTTCAAAATAACCTAGGCTCCCTAAACATTTTTTTTTAATCCAAGTTATTGCTCAACCCTTATCCTCTTCTAGCTCTTCTAATTTCCTATGACTAGCCTGTATGCTATCATTTATAGTAAAAATACCATTATACGTTCTCTACATATGATTACCTAAAGCACACATAAAAGCCCCCATTGTGGGTTCTATAGTCCTTGCCACTATCCTTATTAAACTAGGCGGCTATGGCATAATATGAATTATTCTAATAGACCATTTAAATTACTCAATAGAATTTCCTTTTATAATACGATCCCTGAGAGGGATAGTAATAACTAGCCTCATCTGCTTATGTCAAACAGACCTAAATTCCTTAATCGCTTACTCATCAGTAACTCATATAGCACTAGTAATTACAGCCATCTTCATTCAAACCCCATGAGGATTTATAGGCTCAACAACCCTCATAATTGCTCACGGTTTAACATCCTCTATAATATTCTGCTTAGCCAATACCAACTATGAACGTATTCACAGCCAAACTATAATCCTAGCTTGAGGCCTACAATAAATTCTCCCATTAATAGCCCTATGATGAGTTACTGACTCCTTAATAAATCTGGCCTTACCACCATCAATCAGTTTTATTGGGGAACTCTTCATTACCTTAACTACATTCTCCTGATCAAAATTATCCCTCTTACTAATAGGATTAAATATACTAATGACATCCCTCTACTCCCTATACATACTCATTACAACCCAACGAGGTAAAAGCTCATTCCATATTAACTCAATTAAACACACCTTCACTCGAGAACATACCCTCATAACATTGCATTTCTCTCCCCTAATCCTATTATCTATTAACCCAAAGATCATCCTAGGCACTATATACTGTAAATATAGTTTAAACAAAACATTAGATTGTGAATCTAATAAAATAAATTAATATCTTCTTATTTACCAAGGAAAGAACAAAGAACTGCTAATCTTTATTCCATGTCTTAAAAACATGGCTTCCTTGACTTTTAAAGGATAGCAGTAATCCATTGGTCTTAGGAACCAAAAAATTGGTGCAACTCCCAATAAAAGTAATTAACCTTATCCTTACATTTACCTTAATAATATTTGTTACCCTAATCATTCCTACTATTATATCCATTATACATATCTACCAAACTAAACTTTATCCTCATTATATTAAGACAACAATTTCATATGCATTTGCTATCAGTATAATTCCAGCCCTAATATTCACTAATTCAAACCAAGAAATTATAACCTCCAACTGTCACTGAGTTACAGTTAATTCCATAAAGATTATACTCAGATTTAAACTAGATTACTTCTCCCTAATCTTCATTCCAGTTGCACTAATCGTAACATGATCCATTATAGAATTATCCCTTTGATACATAGAAGCAGACCCTTATATCAACCAATTCTTCAAATATCTACTAACATTTTTAATTACAATAATTATCCTAGTCACAGCTAATTACATATTTCAATTATTTATTGGTTGAGAAGGAGTAGGAATCATATCATTTCTTCTAATTGGATGATGATACGCATGAACAGACGCTAACACCACAGCTCTCCAAGTCATCCTGTATAACCATATTGGAGAAATTGGATTTATTTTGGCTATAGCATAATTCATTATACACTCAAACTCATGAGAACTTCAACAAATTATAATAACTACCCTAGAAGCAAATACTTTACCTCAACTAGGCCTTCTGCTAGCCGCAACAGGAAAATCAGCTCAATTCAGCCCCCATCCCTGACTCCCCTCAGAAATTAAAGACCCCACACCAGTCTCAGCCCTACTAAATTCCAGCACAATAGCTATAGCCAGGATCTTTTTATTAGTATGTTTCCACTCACTCCTAGAAAATAATAGCACCATTCTAACAC
>NW_006408877.1:1777863-1779896 GCF_000296735.1 Chrysochloris asiatica
ACATTTCAATATACAGAGTTCTAGCAACATGGCAGATGAGTCCAACGTGTCAATATATTGAGAGCTAGCTACATGGCAGATAAGTCCAACATGTATATATTTAGAGGGGTAGCTTCAAGGCAGATGAGTTCAACATGTTAATAAACAGAGAGATGGCTACATGGTTGATGAGTCCAACATGTCCATGTACAGAAAGCTATCTACATGGCAGATAATCAAATACGTTCATATGCGAGAGCTACCAAAATGCAGATCAGTACTTCATATCCATTCACAGAGAACTAGCTACATGACAGTTGAGTCCAAATTGTCCATATACAGAGAGCTAGCTACATGGTGGAGTAGTGAAACATTTCCACATAAAGAGTTCTAGCTACATCACTGATGAGTTCAACATGTCCATATACAGAGTAGTAGCTACATGGCATATAAGTCCAACAGGTCCACATACTGAAAGTTAGCGACAAAATGCATATTAGTCCAACATGTGTATATATAGAGGACTTGTTAAAAGGAAGATGAGTCCACCATGTTCATACAGAGAGAGCTGACTACATGGCTGATGGTTCCAACATGCCTATATACAGAGAGCAATATACATGGCAGAGTAGTGCAACATTTCCATATAGAGAATTCTAGCTACATGGCAGATGTTCAGCGTTTCCATATACAGAGAGTTAGCTACAAAATGCATATATGTCCAACATGTGTATATATAGAGGACTAGCTACAAGGCAGATGAATCCAACATGATCATAAAGAGAAAGCTAGATACATGGCAGAGTAGTCCAACAAGTCCACAATATAGAGGACTAGCTACAAGGCAGATGAATCCAACATGATCATAAAGAGAAAGCTAGATACATGGCAGAGTAGTCCAACAAGTCCACATACAGAGTACTAGCTATATGGTAGATGAGTCTAAAATGTGTATATTTTGAGGAGTATCTTCAAGGCAGATAAGTCCAACATGTTCATACACAGAGAGCTGTCAATATGGCTGATAAGTCCAACATGTCCATATACAGAGAGCTAGCTACATGGCAGACTAGTCAAATATGTTCATATACAGAGAGCTACCAAAATGCAGATCAGTAAAACATATCCATGTACAGAGAGGTAGCTACATTGCAGACAAGTCCAAAATTTCCATATACAGAGAGCTAGATATAAGTCAGAGTATTGCATCATTTCCATATACAGAGTTCTAGCTATACGGTAGATGAATCCAAAGTGTCCATATAATGAGAGCTAGCTTCATGGCAGAGTATGCCAACATGTCCATATACAGAGTACTAGCTACATGGCAGATGAGTCTAACATGTCCTTATACTGAGAGCTAGCTACATGGCAGATGAGTCCAATATGTCCATATACAGAGAGCTAGCTACATGGTAGACAAGTTCAATATGTTCATATACAGAGAGCTATCTACAAGGTATATCAGTCCAACATATCCTTGAAAAGAGAGCTAGCGACATGGCAGACGAGTCCAAAACATCCATATACAGAGACCTAGCTACATGGCAGAGTAGTGCAACATATCCATATACAGAGTTCTAGCTCCATGGAAGATGAGTCCAAAATGTTCATATACAGAGTACTAGCTACTTGGCAGAAGAGTCCAACATGTCCATCTACTGAAAGATAGCTACATGGCAGATGAGTGCAATATGTGTATATTTAGAGGGCTAGCTACAAGGCAGATGAGTGCAACATGTTCATACACAGAGAGCTGGCTACATGTCTGATGAGTCGACATGTCCATATCCAGAGACCTAGCTACATGGAAGACAACTCCAATTCGTTCATATACAGAGAGATACCTACATGGCAGATCAGTCCAACATATCCATGCACAGAGAGCAAGCTACATGGCAGATGAGTCTAAAATGTCCATATACTTAGAGCTAGCTACATGGCAGAATAGTCCAACATGTCCCTATAGAGAGTACTAGCTACATAGCAGATGAGTCAAACATGTCCATATTCTGAAAATTAGCTACATGTCAGAGGAATCCAACATGTGTATA
>NW_006408877.1:1781031-1781585 GCF_000296735.1 Chrysochloris asiatica
TACATGGCAGAGTAGTACAACATTTCCACATACAGAATTCTAGCTACATGACAGATCAGTCCAACGTGACCATATACTGAGAGCTAGCTATATGGCAAAGTGGTCCAACATGTCCTTATAGAGAGTACTAGCTACATGGTAGATGAGTAAAACATATCCATATACTGAGAGTTAGCTACAAAATGCAGATGAATCTAACATGTTCATACACAGAGATCTGGCTACATGACTGATGAGTACAACAAGTACATATACAGAAAGATAGCTACATGGCAGACAAGTGCAATTTGTTCATATAAAGAAAGCTACCTACATAGCAAATCAGTCCAACATATCCATGCACAGAGAGCTAACTACATGAAAGATGAGTCCAAACTGTCCATATACAGAGATCTAGCTACAAGGCAGAGTAGTGCAACATTTCCATATAAAGAATTCTAGCTACATGACAGATGATTCCAACGTGTCCATAAACTGATAGCTAGCAACATGGTAGAGGAGTCAAACATTTCCATAAACAGAGTACTAGCTACATGGCCGATGAGTCCAACATG
>NW_006408877.1:1801278-1805184 GCF_000296735.1 Chrysochloris asiatica
CCAAAACGTCTATATACAGAGAGCTAGCTCCTTGGCAGAGTAGTGCAATATTTCCATATACAGAGTTCTAGCTACTTGGCACATGAGTCCAACGTGTCCATATACTGAGAGCAAGCTACATGGCAGAGTAGTCCAACATGTCCATATGCTAAGAGATAGCAACATGGCAGATGAGTTCAACATGTACATATACTTCGAGTTAACAACATGGCTTATGAGTCCAACATGTGTATATTTAGAGGGTTAGCTATAAGGCAAATGGATCCTACATGCTCATACAGAGAGAGCTGGTTACATGGCTGATGAGTCCAACTTTTCCATATACAGAGACCTAGCTACATGGCAGACAAGTCCAATATGTTCATATAGAGAGAGCTACCTACATGGAAGATCAGTCCCACATATCTATGCACATAGAACTAACTACAAGGCAGACGAGTCAAAAATATCCATATACAGAGAGCTAGCTACATGGCAGAGTAGTGCAACATGACCATATACAGAGTTCTAGCTACATGGCTGATGAGTCCAACGTTTTCATGTACTGAGAGCCAGCTACATGGCAGAGTAGTCCAACATATCCATAAACAGTGTATTAGCGACATGGCAGATGAGAACAACATGTCCATATACTGAGAGTTAGCATCATAGCAGATAAGTCAAACATGTATACATTTAGAGGGCTACTTACTAGGCAGATGAGTCCAACATGTTCATCCACAGAGAGCTAGCTACATGGCTGATGATTCCAGCATGTCGATATACTGAAAGCTAGCTACATGGCAGACAAGTCCAATATGTTCGTATACAGAGAGCTACCTACATGACATATCAGTCCCACATATCCGTGCACAGAGAGCTAACTACTTGGCAGACAATTCAAAATATCCATATACAGAGAGCTAGCTACATGGCAGAGTAGTGCAACATATCCATATACAGAGTTCTAGCTACATGGCAGATGACTCCAACATGTCCATATATTGACAGCTAGCTACAAGACAAAGTAGTCCAACTTGTCCATATACAGAGAATTAGCTAAAAGGCAGACAAGTCCAATATGTTCCTATAGATAAAGCTACCTATGTGGCAGATCAGTCCCACATATCTATGCACAGAGAACTAACTACATGGCAAATGAGTCGAAAATATCCATATACAGAGAGTTAGCTACATGTCAGAGTAGTGCAACATTTCCATATACAGAGTTCTGGTTACATGGCAGATAAGTTCAATGTGTCCACATAGTGAGAGCTAGCTACATGGCAGAGTAGTCCAACATATCCATATACAGAGGCCTAACTACATGGAGGATGATTCGAACATATCCATGCACAAAGAGCTAGATACATGGCAGAGTAGTCCAACATGTCCTTATACAGAGTACTAGCTACATGTGATATGAATCCAACATGTCCATACACTGAGAGTTAGCAACATTGTAGATGAGTACAACGTGTGTATATTTAGAGTGCTAGCTACTAGGCAGATGTGTTCAACAAGTTAATACAGAGAGAGATGTCTACATTGCTGATAAGTCCAACATGTTCATATACAGAGAGCTAGCTACATGTCAGACAAGCCCAATATGTCCATGTACAGATAGCTACATACATGGCAGATAAGTCCAACATATCCATGCACAGAGAGCTAGGTACATGGCAGATGAGTCCAAAATGTCCATATACAGAGAGCTAGATACATGTCAGAGTAAGTGCAATATTTCCATCTACAGAGTTCTAGCTAAATGGCAGATGAGTCCAACGTGCCCATATACTGAGAACTAGCTACATGGCAGATGAGTCCAACATGTCTATGTAATGAGAGTTAGAAACATGGCAGATGAGTCCAACATGTGTATATTTAGAGGGCAAGCTACTAGCAGATGAGTCCAACATGTTCATACAAAGAGAGCTGGCTACATGGCTTATGAGTCCAACATGTTCATACAAAGAGAGCTGGCTACATGGCTTATGAGTCCAACATGTCCATATACAAAGAGCTGCCTACATGGCAGATCAGTCCAACATATCCATGCACAGAGAGGTAGCTTCATGGCAGAAGAGTCCAAAATGTCCATATTCAGAGAACTAGCTACATGGCAGAGTAGTGCAACATTTCCATATACAGAGTTCTAGCTACAAGACAGATGAGTCCAACTTGTCTATATATTGAGAGCTAGCTACATGGCAGACTAGTCCCACATGTCCATATACAGAGTACTAGCTAAATGACACATGAGTCCAACATGTCCATATACTGAGAGTTACAGGGCAAATGAGTCCAAAATGTTTATATATAGAGGACTAGAGACAAGGCAGAGCAGTGCAACATGTTCCTACAGAGAGAGATGGCTAATGAGTCCAACAACTCCATATACAGAGAGCTAGCTACATGTCAGACAAGTCCAATATGTCCATATGCAGAGAGATACCTGCATGACAGATCAGTCCATCATATCCATGCACAGAGAGCTAGCTACATGGCAGACGAGTCCAAAATGTTCATATACAGGGTACTAGCTACATGGCAGATGAGTCCAAAATGTCCATATACTGGGAGTTAGCAACATGGCAGATGAGTACAACATGTTCATACACAGAGAGATGGCTACGTGGCTGATGAGTCGAACATGTCCATATACAGAGACCTAGCTGCATGACAGACAAGTCCAATATATTCATATACAGAGAGCACACTAAATGCCAGATCAGTTCAACATATCCATACTCAGAGAGCTAACTACATGGTAGATGAGTACAAAATGTACACATACAGAGAACAAACTATATGCAGAGTAGTGCAACATTTCCATATACAGAGTTCTAGCTACATGGCAGATGAGTCCAACGTGTCCACAGGCTGAGAGCTAGCTACATGGCAGAGTAGTCCAACTTGTCCATATACAGAAACCTACATACATGGAAAATCAGTTCAACATATGCATGCACAGTGAGCTTACTACATGGCAGACAAGTCCAACATGTTCATATACAGAGAGAAAACTACATGGCCGATCACTCTAACATCCATGCACAGAAAGCTTCCATTCATGGCAGATGAGTCCAAAATGTCCATATACAAAGAGCTAGCTACATAGCAGAGTAGTGCAACATTTCCATATACAGAATCCAAGCTACATGGCAGATGAGTGAAACATTTCCATATACTGAAAATTAGCTACATGGCAGGTGAGTCCTACATGTGTATATATAGAGGGCTAACTACAAGGCAGATGAGTCCAACATGTTTGTACACAGAGAGCTGGCTACATGGCTGATGAGTCTAACATGTCCATATACAGCGAGCCAGCTACATGGCAGACAAGTCCAATATGTTAATATACAGACAGATACCTTCATGGCAGATCAGTCCAACATATCCATCCACACAGAACTCTCTACATGGCATAGTAGTGCAATATTTACATAGACACAGTTATAGCTACATGACAGATGAGCCCAACGTGTTCATATACTAAGAGCTAGCTACAGGCCATAGTACAACATGTCTTTATACAGAGTACTATCTACATAGCAGACCAGTCCAACATGTCCATATCCTGACAGTTATCTACAATGCAGATGAGAACAACATGTGTATATATGGAGGACTAGCTACAAGGCAGATGAATCCATCATGCTCATACAGAGAGAGCTAGCTACATGGCTGATGAGTCCAACATGTCCATATACTGAGAGCCATTGACATGGCAGAGTAGTCCCACAAGTCCATTTACAGAGTACTAGCTAAATGGCACATAAGTCAAACATGTCCATATACTGAGAGTTAGCTACTTAGCTGATGAGTCAAAAATGTTTATACATAGAGGACAGATGTTTCCATCATGTCCATATACTGACAGCTAGCTACATGGCAGACAAGTCCAATATGTTCATATACAGA
>NW_006408877.1:1805369-1808781 GCF_000296735.1 Chrysochloris asiatica
TACATGGCAGAGTAGTGCAACATTTCCATATACAGAGTTATAGCTACATGGCAGAGAAGTCCAACATGTCCATATACTGGGAATTGGCTACAAAATGCATATGAGTTCAACAGTGTATATTTAAAGGACTTGCTACAAGGCAGATGAATCAAACATTTTCATACAAAGAGAGCTGACTACTTGGCTGATGAGTCCATCATTGCCATACATGGAGAGGTAGCTACATGTCTGAAAAGTCCAGTATGTTCATATACAGAGAGCTACCTACAGGAGAGATCAATCCATCATATCCATGCACAGAGAACTAGCTACGTGGCACACGAGTCCCAAATGTCTATATACAGAGAGCTAGCTATATAGCTGAGTAGTCCCACAAGTCCATATACATAGTACTAGCTATATGGCAGATGGGTCAAATATGTCCATGTACTGAGAGTTAGCAACATGGCAGATAGTACAACATGTGTATTTTTAGACAGCGAGCTGCAAGACAATTGAGTCCAACATGTTCAAACACAGAGAGCTGGCTACAAGGCTGATGAGTCCTACATGTCCATATACAGAGAGCTAGCTATATGGCAGACAAGTCTAATATATTCGTATACAGAGAGAAAAATACTTGGAAGATCAGTCCAACGTATATATGCACAAAGATGTAGATACATGGTAGATGAGGAAAAAATGTGAATATACAGAGAGCAAACTACATGTAGAGTGGAGCAACATTTCCATGAACCCAGTGCTAGCTACATGACAGATGAGTTCAACGTGTACATATACTATGAGCTAGCTACATTTCAGAGTAGTCCAACATGTCCATATACAAAGTACAAGCTACATGGCAGATGAGTCTAACATGTCCATATACTGAGAGATATCTACAAAATGCAGGTAAGTCCAACATGTGTACACATAGAGGACTTGCTACAAGACTGATGTGTACAATATGTTCATACAGAGAGAGCAGGCTACATGGCTGATGAGTACAACATGTCCATATACTAAGAGCTAGCTACATGGCAGAGTAGTTCAATATGTCCATATACAGAATCCTAGCTATATAGCAGATGAGTCTAACATGTGTATATATAGAGGACTAGCTACAAGGCAGATGAGTCCAATATGTCCATATACTGAGTATTAGCTACATGGCAGATGATTCCAACATGTCCATATACTGACAGTTATCTACATGGCAGATGAGTAAAACGTGTATATGTAGATAACTAGCTACAAGGCCTATGAGTTGATCATGCTAATACAGAGAGAGTTGGCTACATGGCTGATGAGTCCAATGAGTCCATATACAGAGAACTAGCTACATGGCAAACAAGCCCAATATGTTCATATACCGAGAGCTACCTACATGGCAGATCAGTCTAACATATCCATGCACAGAGAGCTAGCTACATGGCAGACGAGTGCAAAATGTTCATATACAGAGAGCTAGCGACACGGTAGAGTAGTTCAACATTTCAATATACAGAATTGTATTAACATGGCAGATGAGTCCAACATGTCCATAAACTTACAGCTAGCTAATGGAAACATAGTCTGACATGTCCTTATAAAGAGTACTAGCTACATGGCAGATGAGTCCAACATGTCCATATACTGAGAGTTAGCTACATGGCAGATGGGTCCAACATGTGAATATTTAGAGGGCTAGCTAAAAGGCAGATTGGTCCAACATGTTCATACATAGAGAGCTGGCTACATGGCTGATGATTCCAACAGGTACATATACTGAGAGACATATACTGAGGTACATATACATGGAAGACAAGTCCAATGTTCATATACAGAGAGCTAGCTACATGGCAGATCAGTCCAACATATCCATGCACAGAGAATTAGCTGCATGGCAGACGAGTCCAAAATGTCCATATACAGAGAGCTAGCTACATGGCAGTGTAGTGCAACATTTCCATATACAGAGTTCTTGCTACATGGCAGATGAGTTCAACGTGGCCATATACTGAGAGCTAGCTACATGGCAGACAAGTCTAATATGTTCATATACAGAGATCTACCTACATGGCAGATCCATCCAACATATCCATGCACAGAAAGCTAGCTACATCGTAGACGTGTCCAAAATGTTCATATACAGAGAGCTAGCTATATGGCAGAGTAGTACAACATGTCCATATACAGAGTCCTGGCTACATGGCTGGTGAGTCCAACATGTCCATATTCTGAGAGCTGGCTATATGGCAGACAAGACAAATATGTTCATATGCAGAGAGCTACCTACATGGCAGATCAGTCCAATATATCAATGCACAGAGAGCAGCTACATGGAAGACGAGTCCAAAATGTCCCTATACAGAGAGCTAGCTACATTGCAGAGTAGTGCAACATTTCAATATACATGGTTCTAGCAACATGACAGATGAGTCCATCGTGTCCATATACTGAGAGATAGATATACGGCAGTGTAGTCCAACATGTCCATATACAAAGTACTAGCTACTTGGCAGATGAGTCCAACATATCCATACAGAGAGAGCTGGATATATGGCTGATGAGTTCAACATGTCCATATATATGGCTGAATTTAGAGATCATCTGAGGAACAGATTTAATGCATTAAACACTACAGATGGAAGACCAGAAAAGTTGTGGGATGACATCAAGAACATCATACATGAAAAGAGCAAAAAGTCATTAAGAAGACAAGAAAGAATTAAAAGGTCAAAATGGATGTCAGAAGAGACTCTGAAATTTGCTCTCCAGCATAGAGAAACTAAAGCAAATAGAAAATTTGAAGAGGTCCAAGAGCTGAACAGAAAATTTCAAAGATCAGCTCGAGAAGATTAAACAAAATACTATAATAAAATATGCAATGATTTAAAGTTGGATAACCAAAATGGAAGAACACGGTCAGCATTTCTAAAGCTGGGGGAACTAAAGTAAAAATTCAAGCCTCAACTTTCTTTATTGACAGATTCTCTGGGCAAATTATTGAATGATGTAGAGGGCATCAAGAAAAGATGAAAGGAATACACAGAGTCACTGTATCAAAAGGAAATGGTTAATGTTCAAACATTGCAAGAGGTACCATATGAACAACAGCCAATGGTACTCAGGGAGGAAGTTCAAAATGCTTTGAAATAATTGCAAAGAACGAGGCACTAGGAATTTTTGGAATAAAAATTGAAATCTTTCAAAAAAGTGAGGTGGCCCAGGAGGCACTCACTCATGTCTGCCAAGAAATTTGGAAGACAACTATCTGGCCCAATGATTGGAAGAGATCCATATTTGTGCCCATTCCAAAGAGAGGTGACCGAACGGAATGGCAAAATCATCGGACAATCTCTTTGATATCTCAAGCGAGTAAAGTTTTGCTCAAGGTAATACAGAAACGGCTACAATCATACATTGACAGAGAACTTCCAGAGGTTCAAGC
>NW_006408877.1:1809534-1815498 GCF_000296735.1 Chrysochloris asiatica
TGGGCAAATCTGCTGCACCGGAACTTTTTAAAGTATCGAAGAGCAGAGATGTCAGCTTGAGGACTAAGGTGTACCTGACACAAGCCATGGTATTTTCAATAACCTCATATGGATGCGAAAGCTGGACAGTGAATAAGGAAGGTTCTATAAGAATTAATGCCTTTGAGTTGTGGTGTTGGAGAAGAATACTGAAATTGCCATGGAATGCAAAAAGAACCAATAGATATGTTTTGGAAGAAGTGCAAACAGAGTGCTCCTTGGAGACCAAGATGTGTAGGGCTTGTCTGTCATACTTTGTATACATTGTCTGGAGAGAACAGTCTCTGGAGAAGGATGTCATGCTGGGTAAGGTGGAGGGTCAGAGAAAAAGAGTAAGACCCCAAACGAGATGGATCAGCAAGGTGGCATCATTGATGGCGTCAAGTGTGGCGGCAATAGTGAGGTTGGCCCAGGATAGGATACTATTTTGTCCTGCTGTGCATGAATCAGTTCTGACTCGATGGCTCCCAACAACAACAACAAAATCTACGTGGCAGACAAGTCCAATATATTCATATAAAGAGAACTACCTACATGACAGATCAGTCCAACATATCCTTGCACAGAGAGCTAACTACATGGCAGATGAATCCAAAAGGTCCATATATAGACAGCTAGCTTCATGGAAAAGCAGTGTAACATTTTCATATACAGAGTTCGAGCTACATGGTAGATGAGTCCAACGTGTCCATATACTGAGAGCTAGCAACATGGTAGAGTAGTCCAACATGTCCATATACAGGGTACTAGCTACATAGCAGATGAGTCATAGATGTCCATATACTAAGAGTTAGCTACATGGCAAATGAGTCCAACAGGTGTATATTTACCAGGTTAGCTACAAGGCAGAGGAGTCCAGCATGTTCATACAGAGAGAGCTGGATACATGGCTGATGAGTACAACATGTCCATATATTAATAGCTGGCTAAATGGCAGACAAGTCCAAAATGTTCATATACAGAGAGCTACATACTTGTCAGATCAGTCCAACATATCCATGCACAGAGAGCTAGCTACATGGCAGACGAGTCCAAAATGTGCATATGCAGAGAGCTAACTGCCTGGCAGATTAGTGCAACATTTCCATATACAGAGTTCTATCTACAAGGCAGATGAGTCCAATGTGTCCATATACTGAAAGCTAGCTTCAGTGGCAGAGTAGTCCAACATGTCCTTATACAGAGTACTAGCTACATGGCAGATGAGCCCAACATGTCCATATACTGAGAGTTAGCTACAGGACAGATGAGTCCTACATGTGTATATAGAGAGGACTAGCAAGGCACATGAGTCCATCATGTTCATACACAGAGAGCTGGCATAATGGCTGATGGGTCCAACCTGTCCATATATTGAGAGCTAGCTACATGGCAGACAAGTCCAATATGTGCATATACAGAGAGCTGCCTACATGGCAGTCAGTCGAACATATCCATGCACAGAGAGCTAGCTAGATGGCAGTCGAGTCCAACATGTCCATATACAGAGAGCTAGCTACATTGCAGAGTAGTACAACATTTCCATATACAGAATTCTAGCTACATGTCAGATGAGTCCAACATGATCATATACAGAGCACTAACTACATGGCAGATGAGTCCAACATGTCCATATACTGTGAGTAAGCTACTAAATGCATATGAGTCCACCATATGTATATATAGAGGACTTGCTACAAGGCAGGTAACTCCAGCATGTTCATACAGAGAGAGCTGACTACATGGCTGATGAGTCCAACATGCCCATATATAAAGAGCTAGCTACATAGCAGAAATGTCCTATATTTTCCTATACAGAGAGCTAAATACATGGCAGATAAGTCCAACATATCCATGCACAGAAAGCAAGCTACATGGCAGACGAGTCCAAAATGTCCACATACATAGAGCTAGCTACATGGGAGAATAGTGCAACATTTCCATATAGAGATTCAAGCTCCATGGCAGATGAGTCCAACATGTCCATATACTGAGAGCTAGCTACATGGCAGAGTAGTCCAACATGTCCATATACAGATTACTAGTTCCATGGCAGATGAGTCCATCATGTCCATATACTGTAGTTAGCTACATGGCAGATGAGTACAAAATGTGTATATTTAGAGGGCTAGCTACAAGACTGATGAGTCCAACATGTCCATATATAGAGGGCTAGCTACATGGCAGAGTAGTTTAACATGCCCATACGCAGAGAGCTAGCTATATGGCAGACAATTCCAATATATTCATATATATAGAGTTACCTCCATGGCAAATCAGTCCAACATATCCATGCACAGAGAGCTAGCTTCATGGCAGAAAAGTCCAATATGTTCCCATACAGAGAGCTGCCTACTTGGCAGATAAGTCCAACATATCCATGCACAGAGAATTAGCTACATGTCAGATGAGGCCAACATGTCCATATACTGAGAGTTAGCAACTTGGCAGAGGTGTCCAACATGTGTATAATTAGAAGGCGAGCTACAAGGTAGATGAGTCCAACATGTTCATGCATAGAGAGATCGCTACATGGTTGATGAGTCCAACATGTCCATACACTGAGACCCAGGTATATGACAGATGAGTCCAACATGTTTATATAGAGAGTACTATCTAGAAGGCAGAGCATTAAAAAATATTCATACAGAGAGAGATGTATACATGGCTGATGAGTCCAAATGTCCATATAAAAAGAGATAGCTACATGGCAGACAAGTCCAATATGTTCTTATACAGCGAGCTACCTACATGGTAGATCAGTCCGACATATCCATGTACAGAGAGCTAGTTACATGGCAGTAGAGTCCAAAATGTCCATATACAGAGAGTTAGCTACATGGCAGAGTAGTGAAACATTTCCATATCGAGAATTCTAGCTACATGGCAGATGAGTCCAACGTATCCATATATAGAGTAGTAGCGACATGGCAGATGAGTCCAACATGTCCATATCCTGAAATCTAGCAACATGGCAGATGAGTCCAACATGTGTATATTTAGAGGACTAGCTACAAGGCAGAAGAGCCTAACATGTTCATACACAGATAGCTGGCTACATGGCTGATGAGTCCAACATGTCCATATACTGAGAGCTAGCTACATGGCACATAAGTCAAACATGTCCATATACTGAGAGTTAGCTACTTAGCTGATGAGTCAACAATGTTTATACATAGAGGACTAGCTACAAGGCAGATGAGTCCAAAATGATTATAGAGAGCTAGCTACATGGCAGAGTAGTGCAACATTTCCACATAGAGTGTTCTAGGTACATCTCAGATGCGTCCAATGTGTCCATATACTGAGAGTTAGCTACAAAATGCATATGAGTCCAACATGTGTATATATAGAGGACTTGTTACAAGGCAGGTGAGTCTACCATGTTCATAAAGAGAGAGAGAGAGCTGACTACATGGCTGATGAGTCCAACATGCCCACATACAAAGAGCTATTGACATGACAGAGTAGTGCAACATTTCCATAAAGACAGTTCTAGCTACATGGCAGATGAGTCCAAAGTGTCCGTATGCTAAGAGCTAGCTACATGGCAGAGTAGTCCAACATGTCCATGTACTGAGAGTTAGCTAAATGACAGATGAGTCCAACATGTGTATATTTAGAGGGCTAGCTTTAAGGCAGAGGAGTCCAACATGTTCATACACAGAGAGCTGGTCATATGGTTGATGAGTCCAACATGTCCATATACAGAGAGCTAGCTACATGGTAGATAAGTCCAATATGTTCATATACAGAGTACTAGCTACATGTCAAATGAGTCCAATGTGTCCATATACTGCGAGCTAGCTACATGGCAGATAAGACCAACATGTGCATATATAGAGGACTAGCTACAAGGCAGATGAGTCCAACGTGTTCATGCAGAGAGAGCTGGCTACATGGCTGATTAATCCAACATGTCCATATACAGAGAGCTAGCTACATGGAGACAAGTCCAACATGTTCATATTCAGAGAGCTATCTACAAGACAGATCAGTCCAACATATCCATGAACAGAGAGCTAGCTACATGGCAGGCGAGTCCAAATTGTCCATATACAGAGAGCTAGCTACATGGCAGAATAGTGCAACATTTCCATATACAGAGTTCTAGCTACATGACAGATGATTTGAAAGGGTCCATATACTGAGAGCTAGCTACGTGGCAGCATAGTCCAACATGTGTATATTTAGAGGACTAGCTTCAAGGCAGATGAGTCCAACATGTTCATAAAGAGAGAGCTAGCTACATGGCAGACAAGTCCAAAATGTCCATATACAGAATAGTAGCTATATGACAGATGTGTCCAACATGTACATATACTGAGAGTTAGCAACAAGGCAGATGAGTTCAGAATATGGATACTTAGAGTGCTAGCTACAAAGATGAGTCCAACATGTCCATATAGAGAGAGATAGCTACATAGCAGACAAGTCCAACATGTTTATATACAAGGAGCTACCTTCATGACCAATCATTCCAATATATTCATGCATAGAGAGCTACCTTCATGGCAGCCGTGTCCACAATGGACATATACAGAGAGCTAGTTACATGGCTGAGTAGTGCAACATTTCCTAATACAGAGTTCCAGCTACATGGCAGATGAGTCCAACGTGTTCTTATACTGAGAGTTAGCTACATGGCAGAGTAGTCCAACATGTCCATATATAGCATACTAGCTACATGGCAGATGAGTCCAACATGTCCATATACTGAGAGATGGTTTCATGGCAGATGAGTTCAATATGTGTATATATAGAGGGCTAGCTACAAGGCAGATGAGTCCAACATGTTCATACACAGAGAGCTGGCTCCATGGCTGATGAGTCCAACATGTCCATGTACAGAGAGCTAGCTATAGGGCATACAACTCCAATATGTTCAAACACAGAGAGCTGTCTCCATGGCGGATGAGTCCAACATATCCATGCACAGAGAGCTAGCTACATAGCAGACGAGTCCAAAATATCCATATACAGTGAGCTAACTACTTGCCAGAGTAGTGCAACATTTCCATATACAGAGTTCTAGCTACATGGCAGATGAGTCCAACGTGTCCATATACTGAGAGCAAGCTACATGCCAGAGTAGTCCAACATGTCCATATACTGACTACTAGCTATATGGGGGATGCGTCCACCATGTCCATATACAGAGAGTTAAGTACATGACAGATGAGTCCAACATTTGTGTATATAGAGGACTAGCTACAAGGCAGAGCAGTCAAAAATATTCACACTGAGAGAGATGAATACATGGCTGGTGAGTCCCAAATGTGTATATATAGATGCTAGCTAAAATACAGATGAGTCCAACATGCTCATACAGACAGAGCTGGCTGATTAGTAGAGGTAGCTACATGGCAGAGTAGTGAGATATTTCCATATAGAGAGTTCTAGCTACATGGCAGATGAGTCCAAAGTGTCCAAATACTGCGAGCTAGCTACATGGCATACTAGACCAACATGTCCATATACTGAGAGTTAGCTACATGGCAGATGAGTCCAACATGTCCATATACAGAGAGCTAGCTGCATGGCAGACAAATCCAATATGTTCATATACAGGAATCTAACTACATGGCCAATCAGTCCAATATATCCATGCACAGAGAGCTACCTTCATGGCAGACAAGTCCAAAATGTCCATATACAGAGAGCTAGTTAAATGGCAGAGTAGTGCAACATTTCCATATACAGATTTCTAGCTACATGACAGATGGGTCCACCGTGTCCATATACTGAGAGTTAGCTACATGGCATTGTAGTCCAACATGTTCCATATACAGGGTGGTAGTCCTTGGCATATGAGTCCAACATATGTATATTTATAGGGCGAGCTTCAAAGCAGATGAGTTCAACATGGTCATACACAGAGAGCTGACTACATGGCTGATGAGTTCAACATGTGCATATACAGAGAGCTAGCTACATTGCAGACAA
>NW_006408877.1:1815598-1818777 GCF_000296735.1 Chrysochloris asiatica
AGATGAGTCCAACGTGTCCATATACTGAGAGCAAGCTACATGGCAGAGTAGTCCAACATGTCCATATACAGAGTACTAGCTATATGGGGGATGCATCTACCATGTCCTTGTACTAAGAGTTAGCAACATGGCAGATGAGTTCAACATGTGTATATTTAGAGGGCTAGCTAAAAGGCAGATGAGTCCAACATGTTCATACAGAGAGAGCTGGCTACATGGCTGACGATTCCAACATGTCCACATACAGAGAGGTAGCTACATTGCAGACAAGTCCAAATTGTCCATATACAGAGAGCTAGCTACATGGCAGAGTAGTCCAACATGTCCATATGCAGAGTACTAGCTACATGGCAGATGTGTCCAACCAACTTGTACATATACTGTGAGTTAGCAACATGGCAGATGAGTCCCACATGTGTATATTTAGAAGGCTTGCTACAAGGCAGATGAGTCCAACATGTTCATATATAGACCACTAACTTCATGGTCGATCATTCCAATATATCCATGTACAGGGAGCTACCTTCACAGCAGACGAGTCCACAATGTCCATATACAGAGAGCTAGTTTTATGGCTGAGTAGTGTCACATTTCCTTACACAGAGTTCTAGCTACATGGCAGATGAGTCCATCGTGTCCATATACTGAGAGCTAGCTACATGGCTGATGAGTCCAACATGTCCATATGTAAAGAGCTAGCTACAGGGCAGACAAGTCCAATATGTTCATATACAGAGAGTGACCTACATGGATTATCAGTCCAACAACCATGGACAAAGAGCTAGCTACATGGAAGACAAATCCAAAATGTCCATATAGAGAGAGATAGCTACATGGCAGAGTAGTGAAATATTTCCACATACAGAGTTCTAGCTACATGGCAGATGAGTCCAACGTGCCCATATACTGAGAGCTAGCTACATGGCAGATGAGTCCAACTTGTGTATATTTACAGGGCAAGCTACAAGGCAGATGAGTCTAACGTGTTCATACACAGATAGCTGGCTACATGACTGATGAGTCCAACATGTCCATATACTGAGAGATAGCTACATGTCAGAAAAGTCCAATATGTTCATATACTGAGCTCTACTTACATGTCAGATCAGTCCAACATACCCATGCACAGAGAGCTAGCTACACGGAAGACTCATCCAAAATATCCATATACAGAGAGCTAGCTACATGGCAGAATAGTGCAACATTTCCATCTACAGAGTTCTAGCTACATGTCAGATGCGTCCAACTTTTCCATATACTGAGAGCTACCGACATGGCAGAGTAGTCCAACAAATCCATATACAGCATACTAGCTAAATGGCACATGAGTCCAACATGTCCATATACTGAGATTTAGCTACATGGCTGATGAGTTCAAAATGTGTATATATAGAGGAATAAGCTAGAAGGCAGATGAGTGCCACATGTTCGTACACAGAGAGATGGCTAATGAGTCCAACAACTCCATATACAGAGAGATAGCTACATGTCAGACAAGTCCAATACGTTCATATACAGAGAGCTATCTGCATGGCACATCAGTCCATCATATCCATGCACAGAGAGCTAGCTACATGACATACAAGTCAGAAATATCCACATACAGAGTACTAGTTACATGACAGATGAGTCCAAAATATCCATATACTGGGAGTAAGCAATATGGCAGATGAGTCCAACATATACATATACTGATAGTTAGCTACAAAATGCAGATGAGTCCAACATGTGTATATAAAGAGGCCTTGTTACAGGGCAGATGAGTCCAAAATGTTCATACAGAGCGAGCTGGCTACATGACTGATGAGTCCAAAATGCCCATATACAGAGGGCTAGCTATATGAAAGAAAAGTCCAATATGTTCATATACAGAGAGCTACCTACATGGCAGATCAGTCCAGGATATCCATGCACAGAAAGCTAGCTACATGGCAGATGAGTTCAAAATGTCCATATACAGAAAGCTAACTACATAGCAGAAAAGTGCAACATTTCCATCTGCACAATACTAGCTACATGGAAGATGAGTCCAACATGTCCATATACTGAGATTTAGCAAAATGGCAGATGGGTCCAACATGTGTATATTTACAAGGCAGAAAAGTCCAATATGTTCATATACAGAGAGCTACCTACATGGCAGATCAGTCCAACATATCTAAGCACAGAGAGATAGCTACATGGCATACGAGTCCCAAATGTCCACATACAGAGAGATAGCTACATGGAAGAGTAGTACAACATTTCCATATACAGAGTTCTAGCTATATGGCAGATGACTCCAACGTGTGCATATACTGAGAGCTAGTTACATGACAGAGAAATCCAACATGTGCATATACAGAATGCTTGCCACATGGCAGAGTAGTCCAACATGTCCATATACAGAGCACTAGCTATGTGGTAGATGAGACCAACATGTCCATGTACTGAAAGTTAACTACATGGCATATGAGTCCAACATGTGTATATTTAGAGGGCTAGCTACAAGGCAGATGAGTGCAACATGTTCATGCACAGAGAGCTGCCTACATGTCTGATGAGTCAACATGTCCATATATAGAGAGCCAGCTACATGAAACCAAGTCCAATATGTTCATATACAGAGAGATACCTACATGGCAGATCATTCCAAAATATCCATGCACAGAGAGCCAGCTACATGACAGATGAAATTAAAATATCCATATACTGAGAGATAGCTACATGGCAGTGTACTCCAACATGTCCATATAGAGAGTACATGGCAGATGAGTCCAACATGTCGATACTCAGAAAATTAGCTACATGTCAGAATAGTCCTACATGTGTATATTTAGAGGGCTAGCTAAAAGGCAGATGAGAGCAACATGTTCATACACAGAGAGCTGGCTACATGGCTGAAGAGTCCAACATGTCCATATACAGAGAAGTCTACATGGCAGAGAAGTCCAATATGTTCATATACAGAGAGCTGCATACATGGCAGAGCAGTCTAACATATCCATGCACATAGAGCTAGCTACATGGCAGATGAGTCCACAATGTCCATATACAGAGAGATAGTTACATGGCAGAGTAGGGAAACATTTCAATATACGGAGTTCTAGCAACATGGCAGATGAGTCCAACGTGTCCATAAACTGAGCTAGCTACATGGCAAAGTAGTCCAACATGTCCTTATACAGGGTATTAGTTAC
>NW_006408877.1:1818877-1822527 GCF_000296735.1 Chrysochloris asiatica
ATGACCATATACTGAGAGTTAGCTACAGGGCAGAAGGGTCCAACATGTGTATATTTAGAGGGCTAGCTACAAGGCAGAGGAGTCCTTCATGTTCACACCCAGAGAGCTGGCTTCATGGCTAATGACTCCAACATGTCCATATACTGAGAGCCAGCTACATGGTCGACAAGTCCAATATGTTCATACACAGAGAGCTACCTATTTGGCAGATCAGTCCAACATATCCATCCACAGTGAGCTTGCTTCATGGCAGTTGAGTCCAAAATGATCATATACAGAGAGTTAGCTACATGGCAGAATGTTGCAACATTTCCATATACAGAGTTCTAGCTACGTGGCAGATGAGTTCAACATGTACATATAATGAGAGCTAGCTACATGGCCGAGTAGTGTAACATGTCCATATACGGAGTACTACCTACATTGCAGATGAACCCAACATGTCCATATACTGAGAGATAGCTACATGGCATATGAGTCCAACATGTGCATATATAGAGGACTAGCTACTAGGCAGATGAGTCCAACATTCTCATACAGAGAGAGCTGGCTATATGCCTGATAAGTCCACCATGTCCATGTAAAGAGAGCTTGCTAAATGGCAAAAAAGTCCAATATGTTCATATACAGAGAGCTAGCTACATGGCAGAGTAGTGCAATATTCTCATATACAGAGTTCTAGCTACATGTCTCATGAGTCCAAAGTGTCGATACAATGAGAGCTAGATACATGGCAGAGTAGTCCAACATGTAGGTATACTAAGAGTAAGCAACATGGTAGATGACTAAAACATTTATATATTTAGAGAGCTAGCTTCAAGGCAAATGAGTGCAACATGCTCATACACAGAGAGCTGACTACATGGCTGATGATTCCAAAATGTTCATTTACTGGGAGCTAGCTCCATGTCAGACAAGTCTAATATGTTCATATGCAGAGCTACCTTCATGGCAGATCAG
Source organism: Chrysochloris asiatica (assembly GCF_000296735.1). Taxonomy (NCBI): domain Eukaryota; kingdom Metazoa; phylum Chordata; class Mammalia; order Afrosoricida; family Chrysochloridae; genus Chrysochloris; species Chrysochloris asiatica. The sequence continues at coordinate 1,819,838 of NW_006408877.1, forward strand.
TCCAACCTATCCATGCACAGAAAGCTAGCTACATGGCAGACAAGTCCAAAATATCCATATATAGAGGGATATCTACATGGCAGAGAATTGCAACATTTCCACATATAGAGTTCTAGCTACATGGCAGATGAGTCCAACATGTCCATATACTGAGAATTAGGTACAAAATGCATATGAGTCCAACAAGTGTATATATAGAGGACTTGCTACAAGGCAGTTGAGACAAACATGTTCAAACAAAGAGAGCAGAGTATGTGGCTGATGAATCCAACTTTCCCATATGTAGAGAGGTAGCTACATGGCCAAAAAATCAATATGCTTATATACAGAGAGCTAACTACATGGCAGACTAGTCCAAAATGTCCATATAGAGAGAGCTAGCTACATGGCAGAGTAGTGCAACATTTCAATATACAGAGTTCTAGCAACATGGAAGATGAGTCCAATGTGTCCATATACTGAGAGATAGATACACGGCAGAGTAGTCCAACATGTCCATATACAGAGTACTAGCTACATGGTAGATGACTCCAACAAGTTCATACAGAGAGAGCTGGCTACATGGCTGATGAGTCCAACATGTCCATATACAGAGAGCTAGGTACATGGCAGAAAAGTGCAATATGTTCATATACAGAGAGCTACCTAAATGGCAGTTCAGTGCAACATATCCATGCACAGAGAGAGAGCATCATGGCACACGAGTCCAAATTGTCCATATACTGAGAGTTAGCTACATTGCAGATGAGTCCAACATGTATATATAGAGAGGACTAGATACAAGGCAGATGAGTCCAACATGTTTATTCAGAGAAAGCTGGCTACATGGCTGATGAGTGCAACATATCCATGCACTGAGAGCTAGCTATATGGCAAACGAGACCGAAATGTCCATATACAGAGACGTAGCTACATGGCAGAGTAGTGCAAAATTTCCATATACAGAGTCCTAGCTACATGGCAGATGAGACCAACATGTCCATATACTGAAAGATAACTACATGGCAGATGAGTCCAACATGTGTATATGTAGAAGACTAGCTACAAGGCAGATGAGTCCAACATGCTCATACAGAGAGAGATGACTACATGGCTGATGAGTCCAACATGTCTATATACAGAGAGCTAGCTGCAATGCAGAAAAGTCCAATATGTTCATATACAGAGAGCTTCCTAAATGGCAGATCAGTCCACCATATCCATGCGCAGAGAGCTAGTGACATGGCAGATGAATCCAAAATGTCCAATTACAGAGAGCTAGCTAAATGGCAGAGTAAGTGCAACATTTCCATATACAGAGTTCGAGCTAAATGGCAGATGAGTCCAAAGTGTCCACACACTTAAAGCTAGCTACATGGGAGAGTATTCCAACATATCCCTATTCAGAGTACTAGCTACATGGCAGATGAGTCCAACATGTCCATATACTGAGAGTTAGTTACAAAATGCAGATGAGTCCAACATGTGTATATATAGAGGAATTGCTACAAGGCATATGAGTCCAACATATTCATATACAGAGATCTGGCTACATGGCTAATGAGTCCAACATGTTCATATACAGAGAACTAACTATATGACAGACAAGTCCAATATGTTCACATACAGAGAGCTACCTACATGGCAGTTCAGTCCAACATATCCATGCACAGAGAGCAAGCTACATGTCAGATGAGTCCAACATGTTCATACAGAGGGAGCTGGCAACATGGCTGATGAATCCAACATATCCATGCATAGAGTGCTAGCTACATGGCAGACAAGTCCAATATGTTCATATAAAGAGAGCTACCTACAGGGCAGATCAGTAGAACATATGCATGCACAGAGGAAGCTAAGTGGCAGACGATTCCAAAATGTCTATATATATATATATAGCTAGCTACATGGCAGAGTAGTTAAACATGTCCATATACATAGTACTAGCTACATGGCAAATGAGCCCAACATGTCCATATACTGAGAGTTAGCTATGTGTCACATGAATCCAACATGTGTATATATAGAGGACTAGCTACAAGTCACGAGGGCTTCTATCATGGAGGGTGGCAGCTAAATGATGTGCGAGAACTGTGCAGAATTGGTGGAGGTTTTAAATGAAACCCAAACCACGGAGCAGCAGGGTGAGAAGTGTCTGGAGACCAGGTTGAGGTGTAGACACTGCCTAGCGAGAAGAGACTGCAGGGGCCGGCCAGGCTGTCCTACTTACCCTGGAAAATAAATCACCTTCCTAGCCTAACCATTGGATCATGGCTTTGAGGCGGGGCCGACCAACTTAGAGACCCACAAGCCCAGCCCAAAGCGCCATACTACAACCCAGTCGTCCCTGCTGCACTTCTGCCTCTTAGGTTGACATCCAAGTGCAGAAATCCCGCCTTTGAGGCAGACGTTTGGCCCTAGCACAAGGAGATTCCTTTTTAACAGCAACCACACAACCACCACTAGTCTGTCTGTCATGCTGTGGTGGTTTCAATTGCTGTGATTCTGAGAGCTATGCCACCAGCATTTTAAGTAACCAGCAGGGTCACCCATGGTGGACAGGTTTCAGATGAGCTTCCAAACAAAGACAGACTAAAAAGAAAGAGTGACAAACTACTTCCGAATCGCTAGTCACTGAAAACTATGAATAGCAGAGAAACAATGTCAGATACAGGACTGGAAAGTGGGAAGGCACTGAGAATGCGACTGAG
>NW_006408877.1:1825108-1826509 GCF_000296735.1 Chrysochloris asiatica
TGAGATATGCAGATGATACAACCTTGCTTGCTGAAAGTGAAGAGGACTTAAAATATTTACTGATGAAGATCAAAGAACTCAGGCTTCCTTATGGATTACAACTCAATGTAGAGAACACAAAAATCCTCACCAATAAAGAGCATTCTTATCATTGGAGAAGAGATTGAGGTTATCAAGGACTTCATTCTTCTTGGATCAACTATCAACACGAGTAGAAGCAGCAATCAAGAGTTCAGACGACATATAGCATTGGGCAAATCTGCTGCACAGGAACTTTTTAAAGTATTGAAGAGTAGAGATGTCAGCTTGAGGACTAATGTGCGCCTGACCCAAGCCATGGTATTTTCAATGACCTCTTATGGATGCGAAAGCTGAAGAGTGAATAAGGACGATCGTAGAAGAATTGATGCCTTTGAGTTGTGGAGTTGGAAGAGAATACTAAAAGTGCCATGGACTGCCAAAAGAACCAATTGATCTGTTTTGGAAGAAGTGCAACCAGAGTACTCCTTGGAGGCCAGGATGGCTAGGCTTCGTCTCTCATAATTTGGACACATTGTCCGGAGAAAACAGTCGCTGGAAAAAGATGTCATGCTGGGTAAGGTGGAGTGTCAGAGAAAAAGAGGAAGACCTCAACGAGATGGATCAGCCAGGTGGCATCATTGATGGCGTGAATTGTGGCAGCAGTTGTGAGGATGCCCAGGATCGGACATTGTTTCATTCTGTTGTACATGGATTTGCTATGAGTCAGTTCCGACTCGATGGCACCTGGCAAGAAAAACAACAGCTACAAGGCAAATGAGTCCAACATGTTCATACAGAGAGAGCTGGCTACATGACTGATGAGTCCAAAATGTCTATCTACAGAGAGCTAACTACATGGCAGATAAGTCCAATATGTGCATATACAGAGAGCTACCTATATGGCAGAACAATTCAACGTATTCATGCACAGAGAGCTAGCTACATGCCAAACGAGTCCAAAATGTCCATATAAAGAGAGCCAGCTACATGGCAGAATAGTGCAACATTTGCATATACAGAGTTCTAGCTACATTGCAGATGAGTCCAATGTGTCCATATACTGAGTGAGAACTAGCTACATAGCACAGTAGTCCAATATATCCATATACAGTTTACTAGCTACATGACAGATGACTCTAAAATGTCCATATACAGAGATTTAGCTACATGGCAGATGAGTCCTACATGTGTATATATAGAAGGGTAGCTACAAGGCAGATGAGTCCAACATGTTCATCCAGAGAGACTGCCGGGTCCTGTGTCGGGGTCCCACCTCAACAAAGGATCACCTCGGCAAACGCAGGGTTTAACGGGAGTGAGATGTCTAATAGGCGAAAGAAAAGAGACAGAGACAAAGATTGATGCAAGCCGACAGGCAAG
>NW_006408877.1:1827524-1833659 GCF_000296735.1 Chrysochloris asiatica
GGTGTTTCCGGGGGGTAACTACTAGTTTCAGTGTGATTATTGTACATGGACATTAACAGCTCACGTATTTGTTTAACTGAATAATTGGTTAGAAAACAATTGTTACATATTCTCTGCGTTGCTACATCCTGTTTTTCTGTACTTTTATTTCTCATAGTCTCACACACAACTCTTGTTACTGAGGCAGTGGCATTTACATGAGAGCCATTGATCAGAATGCTGTGCGTATTATTACTGAAAACAATTACTTTCCCAGAAGCTACAATTACTGGAGTTAAGAGCATAAAGAACAAGTACAGAATGCACAAAAGAATAATTAAAGAAAATTGCACAGAGTTGGCCAAACAGTGAGTTCACCAAAGCCTATGAACCCGGGACTTCAGGGAGTTACTTCCTTGGCCTTCGGGGTCCATGGCCTGTAAGCCTGAGGAGGGCTCAAAGACTGGATTTTCGTCCATGTTATCATTATGCCTCAACTTCTCAGTGCTGATTACGTATGCTGCAGCCACCAGCAAGAGACCTGGATAAATGTCTGATGAGTCCAACATATCCATGCTTAGAGAACTAGCTACATGGCAGACAAGTCCAATATGATCATATACCGAGAGATACCTACATGTCAGATCAGTCCAACATATCCATGCACAGAGAGCTAGTTACATGGCAGAAGAGTCCAAAATGTCCATATACTAAGAGTTAGCTACATGGCAGATGACTTTAACATGTGTATATATAGAGGACTAGCTACAAGGCAGATGAGTCGAACATGGTAATACAGAGAGAGCGGGCTATATGGATGATGAGTCCAACATGCCCATATACAGAGAGCTAGCTACATGACAAATAAGTCCAATATATTAATATACAAAGAGCTACCTATATGGCAGATCTGTCCAACATATCCATGCAAAGCGAGCTAGCTACATGACAGATGAGTCCAAAATGTTCATGTAAAGAGAGCTACCTACATGGCAGATCATTCCAACATATACATACACAGAGAGCTAGCTACATGGCAGATTAGTCCAAAATGTCCATAAACTGAGAGTCAGTTACAAGGCAGAGGATTCCAACATGTGTAAATTTACAGGGCTAGCTACAAGGCAGTATTGTCCAACATGTTCATACACAGAGTGATGGCTACATGGCTGTTGAGTTCAACCTATCCATATACTGAGAGTTAGCTATATTGTAGATGAGTCCAACATGTGTTTATATAGAGGACCTGATAAAAGGCAGATAATTCCAACATGTTCATTCAGAGACAGCTGGCTACGTGGCTGATGAGTCCATCATATGCATGCTCAGAGACCTAACTACATGGCAGAGTAGTGCAACATTTCCATATACAGAGTTCTAGATACATGGCAGATGAGTCCAACGTGTTCATATATTGACAGCTAGCTACATGGCAGAGTTGCCCAGCATGTCCATATACAGAGTACTAGGTACATGGTACATGAGTACAACATGTCAATATACTTAGAGTTAGCTACTTGACAGATGAATCCAACATGTGTATATTTAGAGAGCTAGCTACAAGGCTGATGTGTCCAACAACTTCATACACATGGTGCTGGCTACATGGCTGATGAATCCAACATGTCCATACACTGAGAGCTAGCTACATCACAAATAATTCCAATATATTCACATACAGAGAGTTAGCTACATGGCAGATAAGTCCAATATATTCATGCACATAGAGCAAGGTATGGCACACAAGTCCAAAATGTCCATATACAGAGAGTTAGCTACATGGCAGAGTAGTGCAATATTTCCATATACAGAATTCTAGCTACATGGCAGAAGTGTTCAACGTGTCCATAAACTGAGACCTAGCTACAAGACAGAGTAGTCCATTATGTACTTATACAGAGTAGTAGCTACATGGCAGATGAGTCCAACCTGTCCATTTACTGAGAGTTACCTACATTGCAGATGAGTCCAACATGTGTATATATAGAGGACTAGGTACAAGGCAGATGAGTCCAACATGTACATACAGAGAGAGCTTGCTACATGGCTGATGAGTCCAACATATCAATGCATAGAGCGCTAGCTACATGGCAGACAAGTCCAATATGTTCGTATACAGAGGGCTACTAATGTGGCAGATCGGTCTAATATAGCCATGCACAGAGAGCTAGCTACATGGCATAAAAGTCCAAAATGTCCATATACAGTTTGTTACCTACATGGCAGAGTATAGCAACATTTCCATATACAGAGTTCTGACTACATGGCTTATGAGTCCAACCTGTATATATAATGAGAGTTAGCTACATTGCAGATGAGTCCAACATATGTATATGTAGAGGACTAGATACAAGGCAGATGAGTACAACATGTTTATTCAGTGAGAACTGGCTACATGGCTGATGAGTCCAACATATCCATACATAGAGAGCTAGTTACATGGCAGACAAGTTCATTATGTCCATATACAGATAGCTACCTACATGGCAGATCAGTCCAACATATCCATGCACGGAGAGCTAACTACATGGCAGACAAGTCCAAAATGTCCATATTCAGAGAGCTAGCTACATGGCAGAGTAGTGCAACATTTCCATATAGAGAGTTATAGCTACATGGTAGATTAGTACAAAGTGTCCAAATACTGAAAGCTAGCTACGTGGCAGAGTAGTCCAACATGTCCATATACAGAGTACTAGCTACATGGATGATGAGTCCAACATGTCCATATATTGATAGATAACTACATGGCCGACAAGTCCAATATGTTCATATACAGAGAACTAACTACATGGCAGATCAGTACAACATATCCATGCACAGAGAGCCAGCTACAAGGCAGAAGATTCCAAAATGTCCATATACATAGAGGTAGCTTCATGGCAGAGTGGTCCAATATGTCCATATACAGAGTACTACCTACATGGCAGATGAGTCCAACATATCCATATACTGAGAGTTAGCTACATGGCAGATGAGTCCAACATGTGTATATATAGAGGACTAGCTACAAGGCAGATGAATCCAACATGTTCATACATAGAGAGCTGGAAACATGGCTGATGACTCCAACATATCCATGTATAGAGTGCTGGCTACATGGCAGATAAGTATAATATGTTCATATAAACAGAGCTAACTAATGGCAGATAAATCCAACATATCTATGCACCGAGAGCTAGCTACATCCCAGTCGAGTCCAAAATGTCCATATATAGATAGCTAGTTACATTACAGAGTAATGCAAAATTTCCATATACATACTTTTAGCTACATGGCAGATGAGTCAAAAATACTGAGAGCGAACTACATGCTGACAAGTCCAATATGTTAATATGCAGATAGCTACCTACATGGCAGATCAATCCAACATATCCATGCACAGAGAGCTAGCTACATGGCAGACGATTCCAAATTGTCCATATACAGAGAGATAGCTACATGGAAGAGTAGTCCAATATGCCAATATACAGAGTACTAGCTACATGACAGATGAGTCCAGCATGTCCATGAACTGAGTTAGCCACATGGCAGATGAATCTAACAAGTGTATATTTACAGGGCTAGGTACAAGCAGATGTGTCCCACATGTCCATATACTGAGAGCTAGGTACATGGCAGACAAGTTTAATATGTTACTACACAGAGAGCTAACTACATGGCAGATCAGTCCAACATATACATGCACAGAGAGCTAGCTATATGGCATATGAGTCCAAAATGTCCATATATAGAGAGCTAGCTACATGACAGAATAGTGTAACATTTCCATAGACAGAGTTCTAGATCCAAGACAGAAGTGTCCAACCTGTCCATATACTGAGATCTAGCTACATGGGAGATAGTCCAATATGTACATATACAGAGAGCTAGCTACATGGCAGACAAGTCCATAAAGTCCATATACAGATTGTTAGCTACATTGCAGATGAGTCCAACATGTCCATATACTGAGTGTTAGCTACATGGCAGATGAGTCCAACATGTGTATATATAGAGGTCTAGCTACAAGGCAGATAATCCAACATATGCATACCAAGAGACCTGACAACATGGATGATAATTCCAACATATACATGCATAGTGTGCAAGGTACATGGCAGAGAAGTCCAATATGTTCATTTAAAGAGAGCTACCAACATGGCAGATTAATCCAACATATACATGCACAGATAGCTGGCTACATGGCAGACGAGTCCAAAATATCTATATACAGAGAGCTATTTACATTGTTGAGTGGTGCGACAGTTCCATGTAAAATGTTCTAGCTTCATGGAAGATGAGTCCAACATGTCCATATACAGAGAGCTAGCTACAAGGCAGATCAGTCGAATATGTCCATGTACATAGTACTAGTTACATGGCAGGTGAGTCCAACATGTCCCTATACTGAGAGCTAGCTACATGGCAGATGAGTCCAACATGTGTATATATAGAAGACTAGCTACAAGGCAAATGTGTCTCACATGTTCATACACAGGAAGCTGGTTACATGCATGATGAGTTCAACATGTCCATATACTGAGAGTCAACAACATGACAGACAAGAAAAATATGTTCATATACAGAGAGTTATCTACATGGCAGATCAGTCCAACATATCCATGCACAGAGAGCTAGCTACATGGCAGACGAGTCCAACATGTCCATATAAAGAGAGAAAGCTACATTGCAGAGAAGTTAAACATGTCCATATACAGAGTACTAGCTACATGGTAAATAAGACCTTCATGTCCATATACAGAGAGTCAGCTACAAGTCAGATGAGTCCAATATGTGTGTGTATATATATATATAAACACCTACAAGGCAAATGAGTCCAACATGTTCATTGAGAGACATGTATACATGGCTGATGAGTCCAACATATCCATGCACAGAGAGCTAGCTACATGGCAGACAAATAAAAAATGTCTATATACAGAGAACTAGCTACAAGGCAGACTAGTGCAACATTTTCATATACAGAGTTCTTGCTACATGGTAGCAGGTAAGTCAAACGTGTCCATATACTGACAGTTAGCTACATGGCAGAGTAGTGCAACATATCCATATTTAGAGTACTAGCTACATGGCAGAAGAGTCCAACATGTCCATATACTTAGAGTTAGCTACATGGCAGAAGAGAACAACAAGTGTATATTTAGAGGGCTAGATGAAAGACAGATGTGTCCAACATGTTCATACACAGAGAGCTGGCTCCATGGCAGACAACTCCAAAATGTCCATATACAGAGAGCTAGCTACATGGTAGAGTAGTCCAATATGTCCATATGCAGAGTACTAGCTACATGACAGATAAGTCCAACATGTCCATATACTAAAAGTGAACTACATGGCAGATGAGTGCAATATGTGTATATAAAGAATACTAGCTACAAGTTAGATGAGGCCAACATGTTAATACAGAGACAGCTGACTACATGGCTGATGAGTCCAATATATCCATGCATAGAGAGATAGCTACATGGCAGACAAGTCCAATATGATAATGTAAAGAGAGCTACCTAAATGGCAGACCATTACAACACATACATGCACAGAGAGCTAGCTACATGTCAGAGTAGTCCAACATGTCCATATACAGAGTACTAGCTATATGGCAGAGTAGTGGAGCATTTCCATATACATAGTTCTTGCTACATAGCAGATGATTTCAACGTGTCCATATACTGAGCGCTAGCTACATGTCAGAGTAGTCCATTATGCCCATATACAGAGTACTAGCTACATGGCAGATGAGTCCAACATGTTCTTATAATGAGAGTTAGCTACATGATTTCAACATGTGTATATATAGAGGACTAGCAACAAGGTAGATGAATCCAACATGGTCATACAGAGAGAGCTGCTTATATGGATGATGAGTGCAACATATTCATATAAAGAGAGCTAGCTACATGGCAGTGATGTCCAATATGTTCATATACAGAGAGCTACCTACATGGCAGATCTGTCCAACATATCCATGCATAGTGACCTAGCTACATGGCAGACGAGTACAAAATGTCCATATACAGAGAGCTACCTACATGGTAGAGTAGTGCAATATTTCCATATAAAGTGTTCAAGCTACATCGTAGATGAGTCTAACGTGTCCATATACTGACAGCTAGCTACATGGCAGAAGAGTCCAACATGTGTATATTTAGGGGG
>NW_006408877.1:1837094-1837853 GCF_000296735.1 Chrysochloris asiatica
TACATAAAAGCCAGATGTGTCCAACATGTTCATATACAGAAAATTGGCTACATAGCTGATGAATCCAACATGTCCATATTCTGAGAGCTAGCTATATGGTATACAATTCCAATACGTTAATATACAGAGAGCTACCTACATGGCATATCAGTCCAACATATCCATGCACAGACAGTTAGCTACATGACAGAAGAGTCCAAAATGTCCATATAGAGAGAGCTAACTACATAGAAGTGTAGTCATATACGTCCATATACAGAGTATTAGCTACATGGCAGATGAGTCCAACATGTGTATATTTACAGAATTCCTACAAGGCAGATGTGTCCAACATGTTCATACACAGAGCAATGGCTACATGGCTGATGAGTTCAACATGTCCATGTACAGACAGCTAGCTACATGGCAGACAAGTCAAGTATGTTAATATACAGAAAGCTAGCAACAAGACAGATCAGTTCAACATATCCATGCACTAGCTACATTGAAAACGAGTCCAAAATGCCCATATACAGAGGGGTAGCTCCCAGGCAGAGTATTACAATATGTCCATATACAGAGTACTAGCTACATGGCAAATGAGTCCAGCATGTCCATATACTGAGAGTTAGCTACATGGTAGATGAGTCCAACATATGAATAAATAGAGGAGTAGCCACAAGGCAGATGAGACCAACATTTTCATACAGAGAGAGCTGGCTACATGGCTGATGAGTCCAATATTTCCATGCATCGAGTGTTTAGCTACAGAGCAGACAA
>NW_006408877.1:1838069-1839302 GCF_000296735.1 Chrysochloris asiatica
TCGCAGAAAAGTGCAACACTTCCATAAACAGAGTTGTTGCTTCATGGCAGATGAGTCCAACTTGTCCATATACTGAGAGCTAGCTACATTTCAGAGTAGTCCAACATGTTCATATTCAGAGTACTAGCTACATGGCATATGAGTCCAACATGTACATCTACTGAGAGTTAGCTACATGGCATATGAGTCCAACATCTGTATATATAAAGTACAAGCTACAAGGCAGATGTGTCCAACATGTTCATACAGAGAACTGGGTACATGCCTAATGAGTCCAACATGTCCATATACTGAGAGCTACCAACATGGCAGACAATTCCAACATGTTAATATACAAAGAGCTACCTACATGGCAGATCAGTCCAACATATCCATGCACATACAGAAAGCTACATGGCAGATGAGTCCAAAGATCCATATACAGAGAGCTAGCTACATGGCAGAGTAGTCCAACATGCCCAAATTCAGAGTACTAGCTAATGGCAGATGAGCCCAAAGTGTCCATATACTGAGAGTTAGCTACATGTCGGATGAGTCCAACATGTGTATATTTACAGACTTCCTACAAGGCAGATGTGTCCAACATGTTCATACACAGAGTGCTGGCTACATGGCTGATGAGTCCAACATGTCCATGTACAGACAGCTATCTACATGGCAGACAAGTCCACTATGTTAATATACAGAGAGCTGACAACATGGCAGATCAGTCCAACATATCCATGCACAGACAGCTAGCTACATCACAACCGAGTCCAAAATGTACATATACAGAGGGATAGCTACCAGGCAGAGTACTAAAATATGTCAATATACAGAGTACTAGCTACATGCAGATGAGTTCAACATGTCCATATACTGAGAGTTAGCTACATAGCAGATGAGTCCAACATGTGTATATTTAAGGGCTAGATACAAGCCAGATGGGTCCAACATGTTCATACAGAGAGAGCTGGCTACGTGGCTGATGAGTCCAAAAAGTCTATATACAGAGAGTAATGTAAAGTCTACATGGCAGAGTAATGTACCATTTCCATATACAGAGTTCTAGCTACATGGCAGAAGAGTCCAACATGTCCATATACTTAGAGTTAGCTACATGGCAGAAGAGAACAACAAGTGTATATTTAGAGGGCTAGATGAAAGACAGATGTGTCCAACATGTTCATACACAGAGAGCTGGCTCCATGGCAGACAACTCCAAAATGTCCATATACAGAGAGCTAGCTACAT
>NW_006408877.1:1839402-1841213 GCF_000296735.1 Chrysochloris asiatica
CATATACAGACAACTATCTTCTTGCAAGATCATTACATCATATTCATGCACAGAGAGCTAAGTACATGGCAGATGAATTTACAATGTCTATATACAGAGAGCTAGTTACATGGCAGAATAGTGCAACATTTCCATATACAGAGTTCTAGCTATATGACAGATGAGTCCAACGTGTACATATAGTGACATCTAGCTACATGGCAGAGTAATCCAACTTGTCCATATACAGAGTACTAGCTTCATGGCGGATGAGTCCAACATGTCCATATACTGAGAGTGAGCTACATGGCAGGTCACTCCAACATGTGTAAATTTAGAGGGCGATGTACAATGCAGATGACTCCAACATGTTCATACAGAGAGAGCTGGCTACATGGCTGATGAGTCCAACATATTCATGCAAAGAGAGCTACCTACAGGACAGACAAGTTCAAAATGTTTATAATCAGAGACGTTGGTACATGGCAGAGTAGTGCAACATTTCCATATACAGATTTCTAGCTACATGGCAGAGGATTCCAACGTGTGTATATACTGAGGGCTAGCTACATTTCAGAGTAGTAAAGATTTCCATATACCGAGTACTAGCTACAAGGCAGATTAGTCCAACATGTCCATGTATAGAGAGCTACCTGATTGGCAGATCACTTCAGCATATCCATGCACAGAGAGCTAACTACATGGCAGACATGTCCAAAATGTTTATATATAGATAGCTGACTAAATGGCAGAGTATTGCAACATATCCATATACAGTGTTCTAGCTACATGGCAGATGAGTTCCACGTGTCCATATACTGAGAGCTAGCTATATGGCAGAGTGTTCCAACATGTCCATATGCAAAGTTCAAGCTACATGGTAGATGAGTCCAACATGTCCATGTACTGAGAGATAGCTACATGGCAAATGAGTCCAACAGTCTAACATGTGTTTATTTAGAGGACTCGCTACAAAATAGATGGGTCCAACATGTTTATACAGAGGGAACTGGCTACGTGGCAGATACATCGAACACATCTAAATACAGAGAGCTAGCTAAATGGCAGAGAAGTCCAATATGCTCATATACAGAGAGCTACCTACATGGCAAATAAGTCCAATATATCCATTTAAGGAGAGCTAGCTACATGGCAGACAAATCCAAATTGTCCATATACAGAGAGCTAGCTACATGGCAGAGTAGTCCAACATGTCAATATACTGAGAATAACCTACTTGGCATATCGCTCCAACATATCCATGGTCAGAGAGCTAGTTACATGGCAGACGAGTCCAAAATGTCCATATTCAGAGAGTTAGCTACATGGCAGAGTAGTGCAACATTTCCATATACAGAGTTCTAGCTACATGGCAGATGAATCCAACGTATCCATATACTAAAAGCTAGCTACATGGCAGAGTATTCCAACATGTGCATATACAGAGGGTTAGCTACATGGCAGAGTATTCCAACATGTTCATACACAGAGAGCTGGCTACATGGCTGATGAGTCCAACATGTCCATATAAGAGCGTTAGCTACATGGCAGACAGGTACAATATGTTTCATATACAGACACCTACCTATATGGTAGATTAGTCCAACATATCAATGAACAGAGAGCTAGCTACATGCAGATGAGTACAAAATGTCGATATACAGAGAACTAGCTACATGGAAGAGTAGGGCAACATTTCCATATACAGAGTTCTAGCAACATGGCAGAAGAGTTCAACGTTGCCATATAGAGAGAGGTAGCTACATGGCAGAGTAGTCCGACATGTCCATATACAGAGTACAAGCTACATGGCAGAGTAGTCCAACATGTCC
>NW_006408877.1:1842718-1844146 GCF_000296735.1 Chrysochloris asiatica
TTACGAATTGGGCTGCGAACCTTAAGGTCAGCGGTTCGAAACTACCAGCCGCTCCACGGGAGAAAGATGAGGCTTTCTACTCCCGTAAAGATTTGCACCCTCGGAAACCCTGTACAGGGTCGCTATGGGTCGGAACCGACTCGATGGCACTTAACAACAACAACAACAGCTACATATTAGAGTACTACAATATGTCCATATACAGAGTACTAGGTACATGGCAGATGAGTCCATCGTGTCCATATACTGAGAGTTAGGTACATAGCATTAGAGTCCAACAGGTGTATTTAGAAGGCTAGATACAAGACAAATGAGTCCAAAATGTTCATACACAGACAGCTGGGTACATGTTTGATGAGTCCAACATGTCCATATACTGAGAGTTAACTAAATGGCAGATCAATCCATAATGTGTATATTTAGAAGGCTAGCTACAAGACAGATGAGTCCAACATATTCATACAGAGAGAGCAGATTACATGCCTGATGAGTCCAATATGTCCATATAAAGGGAGCTAGTTATGTGGCACACAAGTCCAATATGATCATATAAGAGAGCTACCTACATGGCAGATTAGTCCAACATATTCATGCACAGAGAGCTAGCTACAAGACAGACGAGTTCAAAATGTCAATATACAGAGAGCTAGCTATATTGCAGAGTAGTGCAACATTTCCATATACAGAGTTCTAGCTACATGGCAGATGAGTCCAACATGTCCATATAATGAGAGCTAGTTACATGGCAGAGTAATCCAACATGTCCATATACAGAGTACTAGCTACATGGCAGATGATTCCACTTGTTCATAACCTGAGCGCTAGCTACATGGCAGAGTAGTCCAACATGTTCTTATACAGAGTACTAACTACATGGCAGATTAGTCAAACATATCCATGCACAGAGACCTAGCTATAAAGCATACAAGTCCTAAATGTCCATATACAGAGAACTAGCTGCATTGCAGAGTAGTGCAACATTTCCATATACAAGTTCTAACTTGATTGCAGATGAGTCCAACATGTCCATATACTGAGAGGTAGCTACATGGCAGAGTAGTCCATATTGTCCATATACCGAGTACAATTTAATGGCAGATGAGTCCAACATCTCCATATACTGAGAGTTAGCTACATGGCAGATGATTACAACATGTGTATGTTTAGAGGACTCGCTACAAAACAGACGGGTCCAACATGTTTATACAGAGGGAACTGGCTACATGGCTGATACATCCAACACGTCTAAATAAAGAGAGCTAGCTACATCGCAGAGAAGTCCACTATATTCATATACAGAGAGTTACCTATATGTCAGATCAGTCCAATATATCCATGTAAGGAGAGCTAGATACATGGAAGATGAGTCCAATATGTGTATATTTATAGGGATAACTACAAGGCAGATAACTCCAAGTTGTTCATACC
>NW_006408877.1:1845318-1865168 GCF_000296735.1 Chrysochloris asiatica
TATTCATACAGAGAGAACTGGCTACATGGCTGGTAATTCCAACTTGTCCATATACTAAGAGTTAGTTACATGACAGATGAGTCCAACATGTGTATGTTTAGAGCAAGAGATACAAGGCAGATGAGTCCAACATGTTCATACAGACAGCTGACTATATGGCTCATGAGTCCCAGATGTCCATATACTGAGAGCTAGCTACATGGCAAACAAGTCCAATAGGTTCATATACAGAGAGATACATACATGGCAGATCAGTCCAACATATCCATGCACAGAGAGTTAGGTACATGGCAGATGAATTCAAAATGTCAATATACAATGAGCTAGCTACATGACATTTTCATCTGCCATGTAGCTAGTACATGTAGATAGACAAGTCCATCTGCCATGTAGCTAATTCCCTGGATATGAACATTTTTGACTCATCTGGCATGTAGCTAGGTCTCTGTGCACATTATATGTTGGACTGATCTGCCATGTAGGTAGCTCTCTGTACATGAACATATTGGACTTGTTTGCCATGTAGCTAGCTAGCTCTCTATATATGGACATGTAGAACTCTTCAGCCATGTAGGCAGATCTCTGTATGAACATGTGGGACTCATCTGCCTTGTAGGTAGTCCTCTATATATACACATGTTAGACTTATCTGACGTGTAGCTCTCAGCATATGGACATATTGGGCCCATGTGCCATGTAGCAAGTACTCTGCATATGGACATGTTGGACTCATCAGCCATGTAGCCAGGTCTCTTTGTTTGATCATGTTGGAATCATCTGCCTTGTAGTTAGTCCTCTATACATACACATGTTGAACTCATCTGACATGTAGCTAACTCTCAATATATGGATATGTTGGACTCATCTGCCATGTAGCTAGAACTCTGTATATGGACATGTTGGGCTCCTCTGCCATGTAGCTAGTACTCTGCATATGGACATGTTGGACTCATCAGCCATGTAGCCAGCTCTCTGTATGTACTTGTTGGTCTCATCTGCCTTGTAGCTAGTCCTCTATATATACATAAGTTTGACTCATCTGCCATGTAGCTCACTCTCAGGAAATGGACATGCTTGACTTATCTGACATTCAGCTAGTACTCTGTATATGGACATTTTGGACTACTCTGCAATGTAGCTAGCTCTGAGTATATGGACACGTTGGGCTCATCTGCCATGTAGCTGGAAGTCTGTTTAGGGAAATGATGCACTACTCTGCTATTTATCTAGCTCTCTGTATATGGACATTTTTAACTCGCCTGCCATGTAACTAGCTCTCTGTGCATGGATATGTTGGACTGATCTGCCATGTAGGTAGCTCTCTGTCTATGAACATATTGGACTTGTCTGCCATGTAGCTAGCTCTCTGTTTATGCATATCTTGGACTCATCAGTCATGTACCCAGGTCTCTCTGTATGAACAATTTGGACTCATCTACTTTGCACCTAGTCCTCTATATATACGAATGTTGAACTCATCAGCCATGTAGCCAGCTCTCTCTGTATGAACATGTTGGACTCATTTGCATTGTATGTATTCCTCTATTTATACACACGTTGGTCTCATTGCAATGTAGGTAACTCTCAGTTTATGGACAGGATGGACTCATCTGTCATGTAGCTAGCACTCAGGACATGGACATGTTGGACTCATCAGCCATGGAGCCAGCGCTATGTATATTAACATGTAAGACACACCTTCCTTGTAGCTAGCCCTGTAAATATACTCATGTTGGACACAATTGCCATGTTGCTAACTCTCAGTATATGGACATGTTGGACACATCTGCAATGTAGCTAGTACTCTATATATGGACATTTTGGACTATCCTTTCATGTAGCTAGCTCTCTGTATATGGACATTTTGGACTCGTCAGCCATGTTGCTAGCTCTCTGTGCATGGATATGTTGGACTCATCTGCATAGTAGCTAGTCCTCTATATATACACATGTTGGACTCATCTGCCATATAGCTAGCTCTCAGTATATGGACACGTTGGACTCATCAACCATGTAGCTAAATCTATGTATATGGAAATGTTGCACTACTCTGCCATGTTACTAGCTTTCTGCTTATGGATATTTTGGACTCTTCTGCCATGTAGGTAGCTCTCTGTGCATGTATATGTTGGAATGATCTGCCATGTAGGTAGCTCTCTTTAAATGAACATATTGGACTTGTCTGCCATGTAGCTATCTCTCTATGCATGGATATGTAGGACTCATCATCCATGTAGCCAGGTCTCTCTATATGAACATGTTGGACACATCTACCTTGTAGTTAGTCCTCTATATATACACATGTTGCACTCATCCTCCATGTAGCTAACTCTCAGTATATGGACATGTTGGACAAATCTGCCATGTAGCTAGTACACCTATTGGACTACTCTACCATTTCGCTAGCTCTCTGTATATGGACATTTTGGAGTCAACTGCTATGGAGCGAGCTCTCTGTACATGGTTTTGTTTTACTGATCTGCCATGTAGGTAGCTCTCTGTATATGAACACATTGGTCTTGTCTGCCATGTAGCTAGCTATCAATATATGACATGTTGGACTCATCAGCCATGTAATTAGTGCTCTGTGTATGAACATGTTGGATACACCTTCCTTTAAGATAGCCCTGTACATATACACATGTTGGACTCATCTACAATGTAGCTAGTACTCTGTATATGGAAATATTGGACTACGCTGCCATGAAGCTTGCTCTTTGTCTATGGACATTTTGGACTTTTCATCCATGTAGCTAATCCCTGTGCATGGATAGGATGGACTGATCTGCCATGTAGGTAGCTATCTGCATATAAACATTTTGGATTTGTTTGCCATGTAGCTAGCTCTCAGTGTATGGACACGAAGGAGTCATCTGCCATGTAGCTAAAACTATGCATAGAGAAATGCTGAACTACTTTGAGATGTAAGTAGCTCTCTGTATATGGACATTTTGGACTCGTCTGCCATGTAGCTAGCTTTCTGTGCATGGTTATGTTGTACTGATTTGCCATGTAGGTAGCTCTCTGTATATGACACATTGGTCTTGTCTGCCATGTAGCTAGCTGTATGTAAATGCATTTTTTGGACTCATCAGCTATGTAGCCAGCTCTCTCTATATGAACATTTTGGACTCATCTGCCTTGTAGCTAGTCCTCTATATATATACACATGTTCGACTTATCTACCATGTAGCTAGTACTCTGTATATGATCATGTTGGACTACTCTACCATGTAGCTAGCTCTCAGTATATAGACATGTTGGATTCTTCTGCTATGTAGCTAGCTATCTGTGCATTGATATGTTAGACTGATATGTCATGTAAGTACCTCTCGGTATGTGAATTTATTGGACTCATATACCATGTAGTTTACTCTCATTATATGGATATGTTGGACTCCTCAGCCATGTAGCTAGTACTCTGTACATGGACATGTTCGACTACTCTGTCATGTAGCTCGATCTCAGTATATGGTCACGTTGGATTCATCTGCCAGTAGCTGGAACCCTGTATATGGAAATGATGCACTACTCTGCCATGTAGCTAGCTCTCTGTATATGGACATGTTGGACCCATCAGCCATGTAGCCAGCTCTCTGTATGAACATGTTGGTCTCATCTGCCTTGTAGCTAGTCCTCTATAGATACACAAGTTTGACTCATCTGCCATGTAGCTCACTCTCAGGATATGGACATGCTTGACTTATCTGACATTCAGCTAGTACTCTGTATATGAACATTTTGGACTACTCTGCGATGTAGCTAGCTCTCAGTATATGGACACGTTGGACTCATCTTCCATGTAGCTGGAAGTCTGTATAGGGAAATGATGCATTACTCTGCTATGTATCTAGCTCTCTGTATATGGACAGTTTGAACTTGCCTGCCATGTAACTAGCTCTCTGTGCATGGATATGTTGGACTCATCTGCCATGTAGCTAGCTCTCAGTATATGGACACTTTGAACTCCTCTGTCATGTAGATAGAACTCTGTATAAGGAAATGTTGCACTACTCTGACAGGTAGCTAGCTCCCTGTAAATAGACATTTTGGATTTTTGAGCCATGTAGATAGCTCTCTGTACATGGATATGTTGGACTGATCTGCCATGCAGGTAGCTCTCTGTATATGAACTTGTTGGACTTGACTGCCATGTAGCTAGCTCTGAGCATATGGACATGTTCGACTCATCAGACATGTAGCCATCTCTCTGTTTTTGAACATGTTGGACTCATTTGGCTTTTAGCTTATCCTCTAAATATACATATGTTGGAATCATCTGCCACGTAGCTAACTCTCAGTATATTGTCATGTTGTACTACTCTGCAATGTAACTTGCTCACAGTATATGGACATGTTGGACTGACCTGCAATGTAGGTAGCTCTCTTCATATTGGACTTGTCTGCCATGTAGCTAGCTCTCTGTATATAGATCTATATATGTTGGACTCATCAGCCATACAGACAGCTCTATCTGTATGAATATGTTGGAATCATCTGCCTTGTAGCTAGCTCTCTAAATATACACGTGTTGGACTGATCTGCCATGTGGCTAACTCTCATTATATGGACATGTTGGACTACTCTGCCATGTATCTAGCTCTCAGTATAAGGACACATTGGACTCATCTGCCATGTAGCTAGAACTCTGTATATGGAAATATTGCACTACTCTGCCATATAGCTAGCTCTCTGTATATGGACATTTTGGTCTCATCTGCCATGTAGCTAGCTGTCGTGCATGGATATGTTGGACTGATCTGCCATGTAGGTAGCTCTCTGTATATGAACATATTGGAATTGTCTGCAATGTAGCTAGCTCTCTATATATGGACATGTTGGACTCTTCATCCATGTAGCCAGCTCTATCTGTATGAATATGTTGTACTCATCTGCCTTTTTAGCTAGTCCTCTCTATATACACATGTTAGACTCATCTGCCATGTAGCTAACTCTCAATATATGGACATGTTGAACTCCTTTGCCATGAAGCTAACTCTCAGTGTATGGAAATGTTGGGCGCATCTGTCATGTAGCTAGTATTCTGCATATGGACATGTTGGACAAATCTGCCATGTAACTAACTCTCAGTATATGGACACGTTGGACTCCTCTGCCATATAGTTAGAACTTTGTATAAGGAAATGTTGCACTTCTCTGCCACGTAGCCAGCTCTCTAAATAGACATTTTATTATTTTGCCCTGTAGCTAGCTCTTTGTCCATGGATATGCTGGACTGATCTGCCATGTAGGTAGCTCTCTGTATTTGCAAATATTGGACTTGTCTGCCATGCAGCTAGCTCTCCGCATATGGACATGTTGGACTCATCATCCATGTAGCCAGCTCTCTGTGTATGAACATGTTGGACTCATCTGGCTTTTAGCTAACCCTCTAAATATACACATGTTGGCCTCATGTGCCATGTAGTTAGCTCTCAGTATGTAGACACGTTGGACTCCTCTGCTATGTAGCTAGAAATCTTTATAGGGATATGTTGCACTACTCTGCCATGTAGCTAACTCTCTGTATATAGACAGTTTGGACTTGTCTGTCGTGTAGCTAGATTTCTATGCATGGATATGGTGGACTGATCTTCTATGTAGGTAGCTCTCTGTATTGGAATTGTTTGCCGTGTAGCTAGCTATCTGATTCCTGCTCCGACCGTGGGTTACTCGAGGGAGAGGTGAGGATTAAGTGATCAGATAAGAGACACAAGCTGATGGCAAATGGCAAAGTTTATTAAAAAAGTTCCAAGCTTTTATGGGGCAAAACTGCAAGTCATTGTGGTTTGGCTAGAGCATAAGTTTCCCTTTCCCAGGAATGACTCACCTCTTGGTAAGTGCAACTGATCTCAATCTTCACCAAAAGATGGCATCAGTGCTGGCTTCTGACACTCCCCCTTCTTTATTTATTCAGGGGACATTGCCTGTCTGAGGTGGTCAGTGTGAGTCCTCAGTCTTACCCGTCATGGATACTCATTGCAGCCTAATGCAATGGCTCTGTCTTAGGTTGACTGGGGTTCTACCAACCCTTACCCGTCTTTGGTTACACATGCTCCATGTGTCAGTGGAGTGCCTTCAGCTGAAGGGCATGAAGACTACTCCACAGCACTTTATACTGGTTAACTGCCATTCAAAGAAGGCAGGGAAAGAGGAGACAAGCAAAGATGACAAGTATGCCAATAGCTAGAATGGGACCCCACAATTGAGAGAGGGAGGTAATAATAGGGAACAAATTTTTAAGGTTGCATAGAAGTTGTTTAGCTAGTTCTGAGGATTTGCTGTGAAGGTGGGGGGCCTAATGCATAGCAATTATTTGTGCATGTAACTCATTCCATTCTCGGCTGATAGTCTCAGTAATCCATACTCCATGCAAATGGACCTGCACTATGGGCCAAGGGGAGGCCGAGGCATTATACACAAGCTTAGTTACACAAATGGAGCAATAGTAATCAGCATGGCACGCAAGGCGTTGCCATACCATGACCTGCTCCAGCGTATCCCCATGTAAGTTAACAGTATCATACAGTCCATTCAGGGGATGTTCAATGGCCAGATCAATCTTTTCGTGCCCATCCCAGTTGTAAGTAACATTGTCCATCAGCTCATTGAGAGTAGCTGCAGGCTGAATCTCCTGAGTAATTGCAACTGTAGTGGTGATGAGGGAAACAAGGAAGGTGATAAAAGATGCTACCCCCATTACTATAAGTTCAAGTCCTCGCTTTGATCTAGAAAGCAAATTGCAGGCCGTTTTCATCACATCACTCTTGGGAGATGTTTACTGGCAGCAACACATAAGCTGGTCTTTTTAGGATTGCAAAAGACATGTTAGGCCTTAGGGCAGCAACCCATGAAGTGAGGTTGCACCCCGTGCAGTTCAGATGAAATTTCTCGTACCCTCCCTGTGAAGTGTCATTCTGTAAGGTAAGAGGGCCCACAAGGCAAACATAGAGCTCAGGGAGGAAGAGAGATACATGGATGGAAGAGTTAATGGTGTCATAATGGCAGTTTTTAGACCTCGGACAGGCTAAGCGCTGCGTCATGTTGATGGTGTTGTAAAAGGGTTTGCACAACGAGTTCGTCATATTGTTGGTTTAGCAAATTGGTTTAGAATAACTAGCTCTGCTGTAGTTGAAAGGTTTAGTTTCTTGCTGAAGATGACCCGCTGAGGGAAGGTTCAAGCCAATCTCCGTGTTATTCACGTAGAGTGGAAGCAGTGACAGATTCCGTTCCTTCCAGGACACGGGTCTCGCCAGTGGGGGATGCGGGATGACGGGCCAATGGATCACCACCTGAGTCATCCACATGCCTCACAAGGCGTTCAGGAATCCAACGAGGACCATGTTCATCCTGTGGAAAAACACAAATATGGCCTCATCCCCATATGAGAACAGGGCTGGGCCACTCCCATGTGCCTGTTAGGGCATCTTTCCATTTTACCCTAGGTTTCACAGAACTTTGCTCCTGGTTACTATGCCTATCTGCAGCCGTGAGGCTGGAGGCATCAGTTAAAAGGTAGTTAAGGATGAAGGTGACATGATTGATATAATTTTGAGGTGTGTGGGGGTAGGATTCCTCCTTCTTTATTTTTTCAAGATATGTCTCCACAGTGGCATGTGTGTGTTCAACAATGCCTTGGCATTGGGGATTGTAGGGAATTCCAGTGGTATGTTTGATAGAAAAGGACTTACTAAATGCCGCAAAGCGGGCACTAGTATAACTAGATACATTGTCTGTCTTGATGCTCTGAGGTATACCCATAGCGGCAAAGGCATGTAGGCAATGTTTTATCACTTGGGTGGTCCCCTCTACCATTAAGGGGGAGCAACAAATGAGGCCGGAGAAGGTGTCTACAGAGACATGCACATACTTAAGCCAACCAAAGCTAGGGACGTGTGTGACATCAATCTGCCATAATGCATTGGGACGTAAACCTGGAGGATTAACTCCAAAAGATGGAACAGACTGGTGAATGGGGCACTCAGGACAAGCACGGACGATCTGCTGTGTGGCTTCACAAGGGATATGAAAGAGCTTGTGCAGAGATTGACTGTTGCTACGTACATTAGCAATAGCTGCATTTACAAACTTCTGACACAAGATGGCGCTGTTTGCCATACCTTGTAGTAGGACTTTCATTATAGGTATTCATGGGGATGGCAGGGAGCAACCTCCATTTGCCTGTTTTTATTTTTTTTGAAAGCAGCCACTGATCAACCCACACAGAACAACTGGTGGGGCTCTGTGGGGAGGGGAGGGGGTCTGGCGTGGTCGCGTGGGGAGGATCCGGTCTTGTGCCGGCACCCCCCGCCGGAGCTGCCCCCAGGCCATGGTTCCCCACAGCGCCTCGCCTCAGCCGGCCCCTAGCAGCCGACTTAGAACTGGTGTGACTAATGGATCTGTTGTACTGATTGTGGTACTAGCATTTAACATCAGAGGGACTGCCTTTTCTCCGGAATTTTTAACTTCTCTTTTCTTTGTTACTTCTGAAAAAGCAGCTCTCCATTGCTCGTCTTTTTCTTGTAGGAATCATGCTAATGCCTCTAGCTGTTTTTGTGAGAGCTTGGAGCGTATACTGATCTCAGGATCTCTAGCCAGAACTATATTTGGCCTTTCAACAACTCCTGTACCTTTAAGCACACTAGGGGAACTTTCTTTCACCATGGACTCTGCACCAGAAACTTCCTCTTCATTAACTGTATCTTTACTAACTGGATAAATACCAGTCACGGCGGAGGACGGAGGGTCTGGCCACAAAGAAATAGCTTCATCAGAGTCACTGTGCTCTTTATCCATGGCCTCTTTCTGAAGAGTACTAAGGTTGGGGTAGGCGCGCTGGGCGCAGATGGTTTAATTTCTTTTTCTGGGCTTGCCGGATGGTCAGTACTGAAATCAAAACTATCCCAGACATGCCTCCACAAAGTGAAAGTATCCGCGGACACTCGAGCGGGCCTGTTCTTGGCATAAAATTCCTGCAAATCCTGTCCTATCTTATTCCATAATTTTACATCTACAATCCCATCTTCAGGGAACCAAGGACAAACTGTATTTACAAAATCTATATATTTACAAAGCTGACTATGGTCTACTTTCACTCCTCTGGTTCGGAGCATATTTATAAGTATATTTACATACCAATCCTTTCCCGGTTTATTCCCCATACTTACCTGATCGGATTGCTCTCTCTTCTGTTATTTGTCCTTACAGCTTTATTCTTTGGGGTCTCTTTTAGAAGGTCCTTTGCGTAATATCTCGTACTGGAGCGCCACGTTGCACGCCACTTATCAGATTCCTGCTCCGACCATGGCTTACTTGAGGGAGAGGTGAGGATTAAGTGAACAGATAAGGCACACACGCTGATGGCAAGTGACAAAGTTTATTAAAAAGTTCCAAGCTTATATAGGGCAAATCTGCAAGTTATTGTGGTTTGGCTAGCGAATAAGTTTCCTTTTCCCAGGAATGACTAACCTCTTGGTAAGTGCAACTGATCTCAACCTTCACCACTAGATGGCACCAGTGATGGCTCATGACAGCTAGCCCTTGGTATATGGACATGTAGGACTCATCAGCCAGGTAGCCAGCTCTCTCTGTATGAACATTTTGGACTCATCTGCCTTGTAGCTACTCCTCTATATATACACATGTTGGACTCATCTGTCATGTAGCTAACTCTCAGTATATGGACATATTGGACTACTCTGCTATGTTGCTAGATCTCAGTATATGGACACGTTGGACTCATCTGTCTTGTAGTTAGACCTCTGCATATTGAAATTTTGCACTACTCTGCATGTAGCTAGCTCTCTGTAAATAGATATTATGGACCCGTCTGCCATGTAGCTAGCTCTCTGTACATGGATATGTTGGACTTACCTGCCATGTAGGTTGCTTTCTATATATAAATATATTCTACTTGTCTACCATGTAGCTAGCTGTCAGTATGTGGACATGTTGGGGTCATCAGCCATGTAGCCTTCTCTCTCTGTATGAAAATATTGGACTCCTCTGCCTTGTAGCTAGTCCTCTGTATATACAAATGTTGGACTCATCTGCCATGTAGCTGACTGTCAGTATATGGACACGTTGGACTCATCTGCTATGTAGCTAGGACTCTGTTTATGGAAATATTGCAATATTCAGCCAAGTAGCTAGCTCTCAGTATATATACATTTTGGACTCATCTTCCGTGTTAGCTCTCTATACATGGATATGTTCAACTGATCTGCTATATAGGTAGCTCTATGTATATGAACATATTGGACTTCTCTGCCATGTAGCTAGCTCTCTGTATATTGACATGTTGGACTCATCTGCCTTGTAGCCAGTACTGTATAGATGGAAATGTTGCACTACTCTGCCATGTACCTATCTAAGTATATCGACATGTTGGACTCATCTGTCATGTTGTAAAACTCTGTATATGGAAATGTTGCTACGCTGCCATCTAGCTACCTCTCTATATAGATATTTTGGACTCATCTGCTGTATAGCGAGCTCACAGTACATGGATATGTTGGACTTATCTGTCATGTACGTAGCTCTCTGTATATGAACATATTGGACTTGTTTGCCATGTAGCTAGCTCTCTTTATTTGGACATGTTGAACACATCAGCCATGTAGCCAGTTCCCTCTGTATGAACATGTTGGATGCATCTGCCTGGTAGCGAATCCTCTAAACATAAACATGTTGGACTCATCTGCCATGTAGCTAACTCTCAGTATATGGACATGTTGGACACATCTGCCATGAATCTTGTACTCTGTATATGGACATGTTGGACCAGTCTGCCAGGGAGCTATCTCTCAGTATATGGACTCTTTGGACTCATCTGCCATGCAGCTAGAACTCTGAATATGGAAATGTTGCACTACTCTGCCATGTAGCTAGCTCTCTCTATATAGATATTTTGGACTCGTCTGTCATGTAGCTAGCTCTCTGTATATGGATATGTTGGACTGATCTGCCATGTAGGTAGCTCTCTGTATATGAACATATTCAACTTGTCTGCCATGAAGCTAGCTCTCAGTATATGAACATGTTAGACTCATAAGACATGTAGCCAGCTCTCTCTGTATAAACATGTTGGACTTATCTGACTTGTAGCTAGAACTCTTTATATTACTCTGCCAGGTAGCTAGCTTATTGTATATGCACAATTTGGACTCATCTGCCATGTAGCTAGCTCTCTGTATATGGATATGTTGGACTGATCTGCCATGAAGTTAGCTCTCTGTATATGAACATATTGTACTTGTATGCCATGTAGCTAACCCTCAGTATATGAACATGTTGGACTCATCAGACATGTAACCAGCTCTGTCTTTATGAACATATTGGACTCATCTGCCTTATAGCAAGACCTCTAAGTATACACATGTTGGTCTCTTATGCATTTTGTGGCTAGTTCTCAGTATATGGAAATGTTTGACTCATGTGCCATGTAGCTAGATCTCTGTATATGGAAATGTTGCAGTACTCTGCCATGTAGTTAGCTCTCTGTGCATGGATATGATGGACTGATCTGCCAAATAGTTAGCTCTCTGTAAATAAACATACTGGACTTCTCGGCCATGAGGCTACGTCTCTGTATATGGGAATGTTGGAGTCCTCAGTCATGTAGTCAGCTCTCTCTGTTTGAACATTTTGGACTCATCTGCCTTGTAGCAAGTCCTCTATATATACATATGTTGTACTCATATGCTTTTTGTAGCTAATTCTCAGTATATGGACATGTTGGATTCATATGCCATGTAGTTAGTACTCTGTATATGGAAATGTTGCACTACTCTGCTATGTAGCTAGCTCTCTGGATAAGGACATTTTGGACTCATCTGCCATGTAGCTAATATTCTCTATGTGGACATATTGGACTACTATGTCATGTAGCTAGCTGTCAGTATATGGACTATTGGAGTCATCTGCCATGTAGCTAGAACTCTCTATATGGAAATGTTGCACTGCTCGGCCATGTAGCTAGTTCTGTGTATATGGACATTTAGGACTTGTCTGCCTTGTAATTAGTTCTCTGTGCATGGATATTTTGGTCTGATTTGCTATGTAGGTAACTCTCTGTATATGGACATGTTGTAATCATCAGCCATGTATCCAGTTCTCTTTGTACGAGCATGTTGAACTCATCTAATTGTAGCTATTCCTCTATATATAAACATGGCAGACTCATCTACCAAGGAGCTAACTCTCAGTATATGAACATATTAGACTCATCTGCCATGTAGCTAGTACTCTGTATATTGACATGTTGGACTTCTCTGCCATGTAGCTAACTCTCAGTATATGGACATGTTTTACTCATCTGCCATTCAGCTAGAACTCTGTAGACGGAAATGTTGCACTTACTCTGCCATGTATCTAGCTCTCTGTATATGGACATTTTGGACTCGTCTGCCATTTATCTAGCTCTCTGTGCATGGATATGCTGGACTGATCTGTCATGTAGATAGCTCTCTGTATATGAACATATTGGACTTGTCTGCCATGTAGCTAGCTATCAGTATATCGATATGTTTGACTCATCAGCCATGAATCCAACTCTCTCTGAATGAACATGCTGGACTCATCTGCTTATAGCTACCCCGCTAAATATACACCTATTGGATTCATCTGCCATGTAGCTAACTCTCAGTATATGGACATGTTGGACTCATCTGCCATGTAGCTAGTACTCTGTATATGGACATGTTGGAGTACTGTGCCATGTAGCTTGCTATCAGTATGTGGACACATTGGACTCATTTACCATGTAGCTAGAACTATGTATATGGAAATTTTGTACTACTTTGTCATGTAGTAGATCTCTATATATGGACACGTTGGAAGCAACTGTCATGTAGCTAGTACTCTGTATATGGATATGTTGGACTCGTGTGCCATGTAGTTAGCTCTCAATGCATGGATATGTGGAACTGATCTTCCATGTAGATCGCTCTCTGTATATGAACATATTGGAATTGCCTGCCATGTATCTAGCTCTCAGTATATCGACATGTTGGAATCATCAGCCATGTAGCCAGCTCTCTCTGTATGAACATGTTCAACTCATCTGCCTTGTAGCTAGCCCTCTAAATATAAACATGTTGTTCTCATACGCCATGTAGCTAGAACTCTGTAGATGGAAATGTTGCACTTGCTGTGCCATGTAGCTAAGTCTCTGTATATGGACATTTTGGACTCCTCTGCCATGTAGCTAGCTCTCTGTGCATGGATATATTGGACTGATCTGCCATGTAGGTAGCTCTCTGGATATTGGCATGTTGGACTCATCAGTCCTGTGCTCAGCTCTCTCTGTATGAACATATTGGACTCATCTGCCTTGTAGCAAATCTACTATATATACATATGTTGGACTCATATGGATTTTGTAGGTAATTCTCAGTATATCGTCATGTTGGACTCGTCTGCATTGTAGCTAGCTCTTTGTGCATGGATATGTGGGACTGATCTGCCATTTAGGTAGCTCTTTGTATATGAACATATTGGACTTGTCTGCCATGTAGCTAGTTCTCTGTATGTGGGCATTTTGGACTCCTCAGTCATGTAGTCATCTCTCTCTGTATGAACATATTGGACTCATCCGCTTTATAGCAAGTCCTCTATAAATGCACATGTTGGACTCATCTGCCATTTAGCTAGTCCTCTGTATATGGACATGTTGGACTATTCCGCCATGTAGCTAGCTCTCAGTATGTGAACACGTTGGACTCATCTGCCATGTAGCTGGAACTCTGTATATGGAAATGTTGCACTTACTCTGCCATGTAGATAGCTCTCTATATATGGATATTTTGGACTCGTCTGCCATGTAGCTAGCTCTCTGTGTATGGATATGTGGGACTGATATGCCATGTAGGTAGCTCTCTGTATATGAATCTATTGGACTTGTCTCCATGTAGCTAGCTCTTTTTATATGGACAGGTTGTCCTCATCAGCCACGTAGCCCG
This sequence comes from Chrysochloris asiatica, assembly GCF_000296735.1. NCBI lineage: Eukaryota > Metazoa > Chordata > Mammalia > Afrosoricida > Chrysochloridae > Chrysochloris > Chrysochloris asiatica. Next base: position 1,859,280 of record NW_006408877.1, read on the forward strand.
CTCTCTCGGTATGAATATTTTGGACTTATTTGCCTTGTACTCTCTATATACACATGTTGGACTCATCTGAATTTTGTAGCTAACTCTCAGTATATGGATATGTTGTACTCATCTGCCATGTAGCTAGTACTCTGTATATGGACATTTAGGAATAATCTGACATGTACCTAGCTCTCAGTATATGGACACATTGGACTCATCTGCCATGTAGCTAGAGCTCTGTATATTGCAATGTTGCACTACTCTGCCAGGTCCTAGCTCTCAGTATTTGGACACGTTGGACTGCTCTGCCATGTAGCTCTCTCTCAGTATAAGGACACATTGGAATCATCTGCCATGTAGGTCGCACCTGTATAGGGACATGTAGGACTACTCTGACATGTAGCTAGCTGTCAGTATATGGACACATTGAACTCATCTGCCATGTAGCTAGAACTCTGTATATTGCAATGTTGCACTATGCTGCCATGTCCTTGCTCTCAGTATTTGGACATGTTGGACTGCTGTGCCTTGTAGCTGGCTCTCAGTATAAGGAGACGTTGGAATCATCTGCCATGTAGCTAGAACTCTGTATATGGAAATTTTGCACTGCTCTGCCATGTAGTAGCTTTCTGTATTTGGACATGTTGGATTCAACTGCCATGGACCTAGTACTCTGTATATGTATATGTTGGATGTGTCTGCCATGTAGTTAGCTTTCTGTGCATGGATATGTGGGATTCATCTTCCATTTAGGTAGCTCGCTGTATGTGAACATATTAGACTTTTCTGCCATGAAGATAGCTCTCTGTATATTGGCATGTTGATGTAGTCAGCTCTCTCTGTATGAACATATTGGACTCATCTGCCTTGTAGCAAATCCACGATATATACACATGTTGTACGCATATGGATTTTGTAGCTAATTCTCTGTTTATGCACATGTTGGACTCATCTGCCATGTAGCTAGTAGTCTGTATATGGATATGTTGGACTACTCTGCCATGTAGCTAGCTCTCAGTATATGGGCATGTTGGACTCAACTACCATGTAGCAAAAACTCTGTATATGGAAATGTTGCACTATTCTGCCATATAGCTAGCTCTCTGTATATGGAGATTTGTGACTTTTCTGCCATGTAGCTAGCTCTCTATGCATGGATATGTTGGACAGATCTGTCATGTAGGTAGCTTTCCATATATGAACATACTGGAATTGTCTGCCATGTAGGCAGCTCTCTGTATATGGGCATATTTGACTCATCAGTCATGTAGGCAGTTCTCTCTGTATGAACATGTTGGACTCCTCTGCCTTGTAACAAGTCCTCTATATATACACATGTTAGACTCATATGCATTTTGTAGCTAATTCTCACTATATGGACATGTTGGACTTATCTGCCATGTACCTAGTACTCTGTATATGGATATGGTGGACTACTCTGCCATGTAGCTAGCTCTCTGTATATGGAAATTTTTGACTCGTCTGCCACGTAGCTAGCTCTCTGTGCTTGGATATGTTGGACTGATCTGTCATGTAGATAGTTCTCTGTATAGGATCATATTGTAGTTGTCTGCCATGTAGCTAGCTCTCATTATTTGGATATGTTGGAATCATCAGCCATGTAGCCATGTCTCTGTGTATGACCATATTGAACTCATCTGCCTTGTAGCTAGTCCTCTAAATATACACATGTTCGACTCAGCTGCCATGTTGTTAACTCTCAGTATAAGGACATGTTGGACTCATCTGCCATGTAGATAGTACTCTGTGTATGGACATGTTGGACTACTCCACCATGTACCTAGCTTTCAGTATATGGACACGTTGGACTCATCTGCCATGTAGCTAGAACTCTATATATGGAAAATTTGCACTTACTCTGCCATGTAGATACCCTCTGTATATGGACATTTTGGAATTGTCTGCCATGTAACTAGCTCTCTGTGCATGGGTATGTTGGACTGAACTGCCATGTAGGTAGCTCTCTGTATATGAACACATTGAAGTTGTCCCCATGTAGCTAGCTTTCTGTATATGAACATGTTGTACTCATCAGGCATGTGGCCTGCTCTCTCTGTATGTATATTTCGGACTCATCTGCCTTGTAGCAAGTCCTCTATATATACACATGTAGTACTCATCTGCATTTTATAGCTAACTCTCAGTATATGGACATGTTGGACTCATCTGCCAGGTAACTAGAACTCTGTATATTGAAATTTTGCACTACTCAGCCATGTTCTACCTCTCATTATTTGGACTCGTTGGACTCATCTTCCATGTAGCTATAATTTTGTAGTTGGAAATGTTGCACTTACTCTGACATGTATCTACCTCTCTGTATATGGATATTTTGGACTCGTCTGACATGTAGCTAGCTCTCTGTGCATGGATATATAGGACTGATCTGTCATGTAGGTAGCTCTCTGTATATGAACATATTGGACTTGTCTGCCATGTAGCTAGTTCTCTGTATATGGACATGTTGGACTCTTCAGACATCTAGACAGCTCTCACTGCATGAACATGTTGGACTCATCTGCCTTGTAGCAAGCACTCTAAATATACACATCTTGGACTCATCTGCCATGTTGCTAACTCTTAGTATATGAACATGTTGGACTTATCTACTATGTAGCTAGTACTCTGCATATGGATATATTGTACTACTCTGCCATGTATCTAGCTCTCTGTGCATGGATATGTTGGACTGATTTTCCATGTATGTATGTTTCTGTATATGGACAAGTTGGACTACTCTGTCATGTAGCTAGAGCTCTCTATATGGAAATGCTGCACTACTCTACCATGTAGATAGCTCTCTGCATACGGATATCTTTGGCTCGTCTGCCATGTATTTAGCTCTCTGTGCATGGATATGTGGGAATGATCTGCCACGTAGCTAGCTTTCAGTATATCAACATGTTGGAATCATCAGCCATGAGCCAGCTCTCTGTGTATGAACATGTTGCACTCATCTGCCTTGTAGCTAGCCCTCTACATATACACACGTTTGATTCATCTACCATAATGCTAACTCTCGGTATTTGGAAACGTTGTTCTCATCTGCCATGTAGTACACTGTATATGGACATGTTGGAATACTCTGCCATGTAGCTGACTCTCAGAATATGGAAACGTTGGATTCATTGGCCATGTAGATAGCACTCTATATATGGAAATGTTGCAATACTCTGCCATGTTGCTACCCCACTGTATATGGACATTTTGGACTCATCTGCCATGTAGCTAGATCTCTGTATATGGAAATGTTGCACTACTCTGCCATGTAGCTAGCTCTCAGTATATGGACATGATGGATTCATCTGCCATGTAGCTAGAACTCTGTATATGGAAATGTTACATTACTCTGCCTCGTAGCTACTTCTCTTTATATGGATATTTTGGACTTGTCTGCCATGTAGCTAGCTTTCAGTATATTGACATGTTGGAATCATTAGCCATGTTGCCAGCTCTCTGTGTATGAACATGTTGGAATCATCTGCCTTGTAGCTAGCCCTCTAAATATACACATGTGACTCATCTGACATATTGCTAACTCTCAGTATATTGGCATGCGGTTCTCATCTGCCATGGAGCTATTACTCTGTATATGGACATTTTGGACTACTCTGCCATGTAGCTGGCTCTCAGTATATGGACACATTGGACTCATCTGCCACATAGCTAGAATTCTGTATATGAAATGTTGCACTATTCTGCAATGTACCTACCACTCTGTTTTTGGACATTATGGACTTGTCTGACATGTAGCTAGCTCTCTGTGCTTGGATATGTAGGAATGATCTGCCATGTAGGTCGCTCTCTGTATATACATATATTGGACTTGTCTGTCATGTAGCTAGCTCTCTGTATATGGGCATTTTGGACTCCTCAGTCATGTAGTCAGCTCTCTCTATATGTACATATTGGACTGATCTTCCTTACAGCAAGTCCTCTATAAATACACATGTTGGCCTCATATGCATTTTGTAGATAATTCTCAGTATATGGAAATGTTGGACTCATTTGCCATGTTGCCAGTACTCTGTAGATGGAAATGTTTGACTACTCTGCCTTGTAGCTAGCTATCAGTATATGGACATGTTGGAATCATCAGCCATGTAGCCAGCTCTCTGTGGATGAAAATACTGGACTCATCTGCCTTTTAGATAGCCCTCTAAATATAAACATTTTGGACTCATCTGCCATGTTGCGAACTCTCAGTATATGATCATGTTGGACTCATCTGCATGTAGCTAGTACTCTGTACATGGACATGTTGGACTACTCTGCCATGTAGCTAGGTCTCAGTATATGGACACGTTGGACTCATCTGCCATGTAGCTGGAACTCTGTATATGGAAATGCTGCACTTACTCTGCCATATATCTAGCTCTCTGTATATGGACATTGTGGACTTGATTGCCATGTAGCTAGCTCTCTGTGCATGGATATGTTGGACTGATTTGCCATGTATGTAGCTCTCAGTATATGAACATATTGGGCTTGTCTGCCATGTAGCTAGGTCTCTGTATATGGACATGTTGGTCACATCAGCCATGTAGCCCGCTCTCTCTATATGAACATTTTGGACTCATCTGCCTTGGAGCAAGTCCTCTATAAATACACATGTTGGACTCAACTGCATTTTGTAACTAACTCTCATTATATGGACATGTTGGACTCATCTGCCTTGTAGCTAGTACTCTGTATATGGTCATGTTGCACTTCTCTGACATGGAGCTATCTCATAGTATAAGTACACGTTGGACTCATCTGCCAAGTAGCTAGAACTCTGTACATGGAAATGTTGCACTACTCTGCCATGTAGCTAGCTCTCTGTATATGGATATTTTGGATTCATCTGCCATATAACTAGCTCTTTTTGCATGGATATGTGGGACTGATCTGCCATGTAGGTTGCTTTCTCTATATGAACATATTGGACTTGTCTGCCATGTAGCTAGCTCTCTGTATATGGCCTCCTCAGTCATGTAGTCAGCTCTCTCTGTAGGAACATATTGGACGCATCTGCTTTATAGCAAGTCCTCTATAAATACACATGTGGGACTCATAAGCATTTTGTAGGTAATTCTCAGTACATGGACATGTTGGACTCATATGCCATGTAGTCAGTTCTCTGTATATGGATATGTTGAAGTACTCTGCCATGTAGCTACCTCTCAGTATATGGACATGTTGGAGTCAGCTGCCATGTAGCTGAACTCTGTAGATCAAAATGTTGCACTACCCTGCCATGTAGCTAGCTCTCTGTATATTGACATTTTGGAGTTGTCTGCTATGTAGCTAACTCTCTGTGCGTGGTTATGTTGGACTGATCTGCCATGTACGTATCTCTCTGTATATGAACATATTAGAAATGTCTGCTATGTAGCCAGCTCTCAGTATATGGACATGTTGGAATCATCAGCCATTTAGCCAGCTCTTGGTGTATGAACATATTGGACTCATCTGTCTTGTTGCTAGCCCTCTAAATATACACATGTTGGACTCATTTTCCATGTTGCTACCTCTCAGTATATGGTCATCTTGGACTCAACTGCCATGTAGCTATTATTCTGTATATGTACATGTTAGACTCCTCGGTCATGTAGCTAGAACTCTGTATATTGAAATATTGCACTACTCTGCCATGTAGCTAGCTCTCAGTATATAGACATGTTGGACTCTTCTGCTATGTAGCTAGAACTCTGTATATGGAAATGTTGCACTACTCTGCCATGAAGCTAGCTCTCAGTATATGGACATGTTGGATTCATCTGCCATGTAGCTAGAACTCTTTATATGGAAATGTTGCACTACTCTGCATGTAGTTTCCTCTCTGTATATGCACATTTTGGACTCCTCTGCCATGTAGCTAGCTCTCTGTGCATGGATATGTTG
>NW_006408877.1:1865295-1868042 GCF_000296735.1 Chrysochloris asiatica
GGGAGAAAGATGAGGCTTTCTACTCCCGTAAAGATTTACACCCTCGAAAACCCTGTACAGGGTCGCTATGGGTCAGAACTGACTCGACGGCACTTAACAAAAACAACCATGTGTCTAGCTCTCTGTATATGGACATGTTGGACTCTTTAGCCATATAGAGAGCTCTCTCTGTATGAACATGTTGGACACATTTGCCATTTTGCTAAATCTCAGTATATGGACAGGTTGGACTCATCTGCCACATAACTACTACTCTGTAGATGGAAATGTTACACTACTCTGCCATGTAGCTAGTGCTCTGTATATGGACATTTTGTACTCATCAGTAATGTAGTCAGCTCTTTCTGTATGAACATGTTGCACTCACCTGCCTTGTAGCAAGTCCTCTATAACTACACATGTGGACTCTGAGGGATTTTGTAGCTAATTCTCAGTATCTGGACATGTTAGTCTCATATGCCATGTAGCTAGTGCTCTGTATATGGATATGTTTAACTACTCTGTCATCTAGATTGCTTTCAGGATATGGACATGTTGGAATCATCAGCCATGAAGCCCACTCTCTATGGATGAACATATTGGACTCATCTTCCTGGTAGATAGCCCTCTAAATATACAGATTTGGACTCATCTGCCATGTTGCTAACTCTCAGGAAATGAACATGTTGGACTCATCTGCCATGTAGATGGTACCCTGTATATGGACATGTTGGACTACTCTGCCATGTAGCTAGGTATTAGTGTATGGGCACGTTGGACTCATCTTCCATGTAGCTAGAACTCTGTATATGGAAATGATACACTTACTCTGCCATGTAGCTAGTTCTCTGTATATGTGCATTGTGGACTCATCTGCCATGTAGCTAGCTCTCTGTGCAAGGATATGTTGGACTGATCTGCCATGTATGTAGCAATCTGTATATGAACATATTGGACCTGTCTGCCATGTAGCTAGGTCTGTGAATATGCACAAGTTGAACTCATCAGCCATGTACCCAGCTCTCTCTGTATGAACATGGTGGACTCATCTGCCTAGTAGCTAGTCTGTTATATATACACATGTTGGACTCATCAGCCATGTAGCCAGCTCTCTCTGTATGAACATTCTACACTCATCTGCCTTGTAGCTACTCCTGTATATATATACACATGTAGGACTCATTTGCCATGTAGCTAGCTCTCAGTAGATGGATATGTTGGACTCATCTGCCATATAGGTAGGACACTGTAAATGGACATGTTAGACTACGCTGTCATGTAGCTAGGTCTCAGTACATGGACGCGTTGGACTCATCTGCCATGTAGCTAGAACACTGTAAATGGAAATGTTTCACTACTCTGACTTGTAGCTAGCTCTCTGTATATGGTCATTGTGGACTTGTCTGCCATGTAGCTAGGTCTCTGTATATGGACTTGTTGAACTCATTAGCCATGTAACCAGCTCTCTCTGTATGAACATGGTGGACTCATCTGCCTAGTAGCTAGTCTGATATGTATACATGAGATGGACTCATCAGCCATGTAGCCATCTCTCTCTGTATGAAAATGCTGCACTCATCTACCTTGTAGCTAGAACTGTTTATATGGAAATGTTGCACTACTCTGCCATGTAGCTAGGTCTCAGTATATGGACACCTTGGACTCATGTGCCATGTAGCTAGGACTCTGTAAATGGAAATGTTTCACTACTCTGACATGTAGCTAGCTCACTGTGCATGGATATGTTGGACAACTCTGCCATGTAGCTAGCTGTCATTATATGGATGTGTTGGAATCATCAGCCATGTGGCCAGCTCTCTATAGATGCACATATTGGACTCATCTGCCTTTTAGATAGTCCTCTAAATATACACATGCTGGACTCATCAGCCATGTATCCAGCTCTCTCTGTATGAACATGCTGCACTCATCTGCCTTGTAGCTAGTCCTGTATATATGCACATATTGGACTCATATGCCATGTAGTTAACTCTCAGAATATGGACATGTGTGACTCATCTGTTATGTAGTTAGAACTCTGTAAATGGAAATGTTTCACTACTCTGCCATTTTGTTAGCTCTCAGTATATGGACATTGTGGACTCATCTGCCATGTAGCTAAGTTTCAGTATATGGACATTTTGTACTCATCTGCCATGTAGCTAGTACTCTTTATATGGACATGTTGGACTACTCTGACATGTAGCTAGCTCTCAGTATATGGATACATTGGACTCATCTGCAATGTAGCTAGAACTCTGTAAAAGGAATTGTTTCACTACTCTTCTATGTAGAAAGCTCTCTGTATATGGACACTGTGGACACGTCTGCCATGTAGCTAGCTCTCTGTGCATGGATATCTTGGTCTGATCGGCCATGTAGGTAGCTCTCTGTATTTTAATATATTGGACTTGTCTGCTATGTAGCTAGGTCTCCATGTAAGGACATGTGGGACACATCAGTCATGTGGCCCTCTCGCTCGATATGAACATTTTGGACTCATCTGCCTTTCAGCAAGTCCTCTATAGATACACATGTTGGTATCGTCTGCATTTTGTAGCTAACTCTCAGTATATGGACATATTAGAATCATCTGCCATGTAGATAGTACTCTGTATATGGACATGTGGGACTACTCTGACATGTAGCTAGCTCTCAGTATATGGACTCGTTGGACTCATCTTCCATGTAGCTAGAACTCTGTTTATGGAAATGTTGCACTTACTTTGACACATAGCTAGCTCTCTGTATATGGACATTGTGGACTC
>NW_006408877.1:1868767-1869297 GCF_000296735.1 Chrysochloris asiatica
TTGGACTCATCTGCCATGTAGCTAGAACTGTGTATTGGAAATATTGCACTACTTTGCCATATAGCTAGCTCTCTGTGCATGGATATGTTCTACTGATATGCTATATAGGCAGCTCTCTGTATATGAACATATTGGACTTGTCTGCCCTGTAGCTAGCTCTCTTTATATGGACATGTTGGACATATTAGCCATGTAGCTAACTCTCTCTGTATGACCATGTTGGACTCATCTGCCTTGAAGCTAGTCCTCTATATATAGACATATTGGACTCAACTGCCATGTAGCTAACTTTCAGCATATGGACATGATTGACTCATCTGCCTTGTAGCTAGAACTCTGTATTTGGAAATGTTGCAGTACACTGCCATGTAGCTAGCTCTCTGTATAAGGGAATTTTGGACTCGTCTGCCATTTACCTAGCTCTCTGTGCATGGATATGTTGGATTGATCTGCCATGCAGTTAGCTCTCTGTATATGAACAAATTGGGTTTATCTTCCATGTAGCTAGCTGTCTGTATATGGATATGTTG
>NW_006408877.1:1870438-1878942 GCF_000296735.1 Chrysochloris asiatica
ATTTATCAGTCATGTAGCTAGCTCTGTCTGTATAAACATGTTGGATGCATCTGCCTTATAGCTAGTCCTCTATATATACACATGTTGGACTTATCTGCCATGTAGCTAACTCTCAGTATATGCACTTGTTCGACACATATGCCATGTAGCTAGTACTCTCTATATGAAAATGTTGCACTACTCTGCCTTGTAGCTAGCTCTCTGTATATGGACATTTTGGACTCATCTGCTTTGTAGCTAGCTCTCTGTGCATGCATATATTGGACTGATCTGCCATGTAGGTAGCTCTCTGTACATGTACATGTTGGAATCATCAACCATGTAGCCAGCTCTATGTGTATGAACATGTGGGATTCATCTGCCCTGTACCTTGTGCTCTCTCTTTATATATACACTTGTTGGAGTCATCAGCTCTGTAGCTAACTCTTAGTATATGGACATGTTGGAATAATCTGCCATGTATCTAGTACTCTGTATATGCAAATGTTTCACTAGTCTGCCTTGAAGATAGCTCTCTGTATATGGTCATTTTGGACTCGTCTGCCATGTAGCTAGTTCTCTTTGCATGGTATGTTGGACTGATCTGCCATGTAGGTAGCTCTCTGTATATGGACATATTGGATTTGTCTGCCATGTAGGTAGCTCTCTGTACATGGACATGTAAGACTCATATCCCATGTTGTCAGCTCTCTCTTTATGAACATTTTGGGTTTATCTGTCTTGTAGCTATTCCTCTATATATACACATGTTGGACTCATTCAGCAGCCAAATCTCTCTGTATAAATATGTTGGACTCATCTGCCTTGTATCTAGCCCTCTATATATACACATGATGTACTCTTCCGCCATGTAGCTAACTTTCAGTATATGGACATATAGGACTAATCTGCCATGTGGGTAGTACTCTGCATATGGACATGTTGGACTATTCTGCCATATAGCTACCTCTCCGTATATGGACACGTTGGACTCATCTGCAATGTAGCTAGAATTCTGTATATGGAAATGTGGCACTACTCTGCCATATAGCTAGCTCTCTGTGTATGGACATTTTTGACTCGTCTGCCATTTGGACTCGTAGCTAGCTCTCTGTACATTGATATGTTGGCCTGATCTTCAATGTAGGTAGCTCTCTGTATATGAACATATTGGACTTCTCTACAGTGTAGCTAGCTGTCTGTATATGGCCATGTGGGACTCATCAGCCATTTAGCCCGCTCTCTCTGTATGAACATGTTGGATGCATCTGCCTAGTAGCTACTCCACTATATTTACACATGTTAGTGTTATCTGCCATGTAGCTATCTCTCAGGATATGTACATGTTGGAATAATCTGCCATGTAGCTAGTACTCTGCATATGGACATGTTGGACTACTCTGCCATGTACCTAGCTCTCAGTATATGGACACGTTGGACTCCTCTGCCATTTATCTAGAACTCTGTAAATAGAAATGTTGCACTACTCTGCATGTAGCTAGATCTCTGTGCATGCATATGTTGAAGTGATCTGCCATGTATGTACCTCTCTGTATATGAAAATATTAGACTTGTCAGCCATGTAGATAGCTCTTTGTATATGGACAGGTTGAACTTATCAGCCAAGTAGCCAGCTCTGTCTGTATGAACTTCTTAGACGCATCTGCCTTGTAGCTAGTCCTCTATATATACACATGTTGGACTCATCTGCCATGTAGCTAACTCTCAGTTTATGCAAATGTTCGAAGCATCTGTCATGTAGCTAGTACTCTGTATATGGAAATGTTGCACTACTCTGCCTTGTAACTACCACTCTATATATGGACATTTTGGACTCGTCTGCCATGTAGGTAGCTCTCTGTGCATGGATATGTTGGACTGATCTGCCATGTAGGTAGCTATCTATATATGAACATATTGGAACTGCCTGCCATGTAGCTAGCTTTGTACACATGGACATATTGGACTCATCATACATATATGGAGCTCCCTTTGTATGAACAAGTTGGACTCATCTGCCTTGAGACTAGTCCTCTCTATATACACATGTTGGACTCATCTGCCATGTAGCTACCTCTCAGTATATGAATATGTTGGAATAATCTTTTATGTAGCTAGTACTCTATATATGGACATGTTTGACTACTCTGCCATGTAGCTAGATCTGTGTATATAGACATATTGGACTCATCACACATATATGGAGCTCCCTTTTGTATGAACAACTTGGACTCATCTTCCTTGTAGCTAGTCCTCTATATATACACATGTTGGACTCATCTGCCATGTATCTACCTCTCAGTATATGGACATGTTGGAATAAACTGCCGTGTAGCTAGTGATCTGTATATGGATATGTTGGACTTACCTGCCATGTCGCTAGAAATCTTTATATGAAAATGTTACACTTCTGTGCCTTGTAGCTAGCTCTCTGTATATGGACATTTTGGACTCCTCTGCCATGTAGCTCTCTGTGTATGAACATATTGGATTTCTCTGCCATGTAGGTAGCTCCCTGTACTTGGACATGTTGGAATCATCAGCCATGTAGTCAGCTCTCTCTGTATGAACATGTTGGACTTATTTGCCTTGTAGCTTGTCTTCTATATATACACTTGTTGGAGTCATCAGCCATGTAGCCATGTAGCTAAGTCTCAGTATATGGACATGTTGGGATAATCTACCATGTAGCTACTACTATGTAGATGCCATGTAGAACTACTCTGCCATGTAGCTACCTGTCAGTATATGGACACGTTTGGCTCATCTGCCATGTTTCTAGAACTCTGTATATGGAAATGTTGCACTACTCTGCCTTTTAGCTAGAATCTGTGCATGTATACGATGGACTAATCTGCCATGTATGTACCTCTCTGTATATGAACATATTGGACTTGTCTGCCATGTAGCTATCTCTCTGTATATGAACATACTGGACATGTTTGCCTTTTAGCTAGCACTCTGTATATGGACATTTAGGAATCAACAGCCATGTAAACAGCTCTCTCTGTATGAACATTCTGTACATATCTTCCTGGTAGCTAGTCCTCTATATATACACATGGTGGACTCATCTGCCATGTAGCTAACTCTCTGTATATTGACACATTGAATTACTCTGCCATGTAGTAAGCTCTCTGTATATGGGCATTTTGGACTTGTCTGCCATGTAGCTAGCTTTCTGTGCATGGATATGTTGGACTGATCTGCCATGTAGGTAGCTCCCTGTATACGAACATATGTGGACATGTGTGACTCATCAACCATAGCTAGCTCCCTCTTTATGAACATGTTGAATGCATCTGCCTTGCAGCTATTCCTCTATATATACACATGTTGGACTCATCTACCATGAAGCTAGTACTCTGTATTTGGACATCTTGGACGACTCTGCAATGTAGCTAGCTTTCAGTATATGGACACTTTGGACTCATCTGCCATGGAACTAGAACTCTGTATATGGAAAGGTTGCACTATTCGGCAATGTAGCTACCTCTCTGTATATGGACATTTTAGACTCGTCTGACATGAAGCTAGAACTCTGTTTATGGAAATCTTGCATTATTTGGCATTGTAGCTAGCTTTCTGTATATGGCCATTATGGATTGGTCTGCTATGAAGACAACTCTCTGTGCATGGATATGTTAGACTGATCTGCCATGTAGGTGAGTCTCTACATATGAACATATATTTCACTTGTCTGCCATGTAGCTAGCTCTGAGTATATGGACATGTTGAAGTCATCAGCCATGTAGAAAACTGTGTATGAATATGTTGGACTCATCTGCCTTGTAGCTGGCCCTCTAAATATACACATTTATGACTCATCTGCCATGTAGCTAACTCTCAGTTTATGGACATGTTGGACTCATCTGCAATGTAGCTAGCTCTCAATATATGGACACATTGGACCCATCTGCCATGGAACTAGACATCTATATATGTAAATGTTGTACTACTCTGCGATTTAACTACCTCTCTGTATATGGACATTTTGGACTCATCTGACATGTAGCTACCTTTCTGTGCGTGGATATTTTAGACTGCTCTGCCATGTAGGTAGCTGTCTGTATAGGAAAATATTGGACATGTTAGCCATGTAGCTAGCTCTCTGTATATGGATATGTAGGACTCATCAGCCATGTATCCAGCTCTCTCTGTATGAACATGCTGGACACATCTGCATTGTAGCTAGTTCTCTATATATACACATGTTGGACTCAACTGCCATGTAGCTATATCTCTGAATATGGACACGTTGCCGTGTAGCTAGCTCTCTGTATATGGATATTTTGCACTCATCTGCCATGTAGCTAGCTTTCTGTGCATGGATATGTTGGACTGATCTGTCACGTAGGTAGCTCTCATTATATAGACACGTTGGACTCATCTGCCATGTAGCTTAAATTCTGTATATGGAAATGTTGCGTTACTCTGCCATATAGTTAGTTCTCTGTGAATGGACATTTTGGAATCATCTGCCATTTAGCTAGCTCGCTGTACATTGATATGTTGGCCTGATCTTCCATTTAGGTAGCTCTCTGCATATGAACTTATTGGACTAGTATGCCGTGTAGCTAGCTCTCTGTATATGGCGATGTGGGACTCATCAGCCATGTAGCCAGCTCTCTCTGTACGAACATTTTGGATTCATCTGCCTTGAAGCTAGTGCTCTATATATACACATATTGGACTCAACTGCCATGTAGCTAACTTTCAACATATGGACATGATGTACTCATCTGCCATGTAGCTAGAACACTGTATTTGGAAATGTTGCACTACTCTGCCATGGTGCTAGCTTTCTGTATAAGGACATTTTGTACTCATCTACCATGTAGGTAGCTCTCTGTGCATGGATATGGTGGACGGATCTGTCATATAGGTAGCTCTCTGTATATAAACATATTTGGTTTGTCTTCCATGTAGCTAGCTCGCTGTATATGGATATGTTGAACTCAACAGTCATGTAGCCAGCTCTTTGTGTATGAACATGTTGGACTTATTCGCTTTGGAGCTAGTCCTCTATATATACACATGTTGGACTCATTTGCCATGTAGCTAACTCTCAGTATATGAACATGTTGAACTCATGTGCCATGTAGCTAGTAATTTGTATATGGACATGATGGACTACTGTGCCATGTAGCTATCACTCAGTATATGGACATGTTGGACTCATCTGCCATGTAGCTAGAACTCTGTGTATGCAAATGTTGCAATAGTCTGCCTGGAAGCGAGCTCTCTGTATATGATCATTTTGGACTCGTCTGCCATGTATCTAGTTCTCTGTGCATGGATATGTTTGACTGATCTGCCATGTAGGTAGCTCTCTCTATGTGAACATATTGGATTTGTCTGCCATGTAGGTAGCTCTCTGCACATGGACATATAAGAATCATCTCCCATGTAGGCAGCTATCTCTGTATGAACACATTGGACTTATATGTCTTGTAGCTAGTCCTCTGTATATACACATGTTGGACTCATGAGTCATGTCGCCAGCTTGCTCTCTGTATGAACATGTTGGACTCACCTACCTTGTAGCTAGTCCTCTATATATACCCATGTTGGACTCATCTGCCATGTAGCTATGTCTCAGTACATGCACATGTTGGAATAATCTACCATGTAGCTAGTACTCTGTATATGGACATGTTGGACTACTCTGCCATGTATCTAGCTCTCAGTATATGGACATGTTGGACTCATCTGCCATTTATCTAGAACTCTGTAAATGGAAATTTTGCACTACTATGCCATGTAGCTAGATCTCTGTGCATGCATATGTTGAACTGATCTGCCATGTATGTAGCTCTCTGTATATGAACATATTAGACTTGTCTGCCATGTAGATAGCTCTCCGTATATGGACAGGTTGAACTTATCAGCCATGTAGCCAGCTCTGTCTGTATGAACATCTTGGACTCATCTGCTTTGTAGCTATTCCTCTATATATACACATGTTGGACTCATCTGCCATGTAGCTAACTCTCAGTTTATGCACATGGTTGACGCTTCTGCCATGTAGCTAGTACTCTGTATATGGAAATGTTGCACTACTCTGCCATGTAACTAGCACTGTACATATGGACATTTTGGACTCGTCTGCTATGTAGCTAGCTCTCTGTGCATGGATATGTTGGACTGATCTGTCATGTAGGTAGCCATCTCTAAATGAACATATTGGACTTGTCTGCCATGTAGCTAGTTCTGTGTACATGGATAGATTGGGCTCACCATACATATATGTTGCTCCCTTTGTATGAACAAGTTGGACTCATCTGTCTTGTAGCTAGTCCTCTATATATACAGACGTTGGAATCATCTGCCGTGTAGCTAACTCTGTTTATGCACATGTTTGACACATCTGCCAAGTAGCTAGTACTCTGTATATGGAAATGTTGCACTACTCTGCCTTGTAACTAGCTTTCTGTGTATGGACATTCTGAACTCATCTGCTATGTAGCTAGTTCCCTATACATGGACATGTTGGAATCATCAGCCATGTAATCAGCTCTCTCTGTATGAACATGTTGGACTCATCTGCCTTATAGCTAGTCTTCTGTATACACAGTTTTAGAAGTCATCAGCCATGTAGCTAACTCTCAGTATATGGACATGTTGGAAAAATCTGTCATGTAGCTACTACTATGTAGATGGGCATATTGGACTACTCTGCCATGTAGCTACCTCTCAGTATTTGGACACGTTGGTCTCATCTGCCATGTCGCTAGAACTCTGTATATGGAAATGTTGCACTACTCTGGATTTTAGTTAGAATCTGTTCATGCATATGATGGACTAATCTGCCATGTAGGTAACTCTCTGTATATGAACATATTGGACTTGGCTGCCATGTAGCTATCTCTCTGTATATGAACATACTGAACATGTTTGCCATGTAGCTAGCACTCTGTATATGGATATTTAGTATTCATCAGCCATGAATCCAGCTCGCTCTGTATGAGCATGCTGTACTTATCTGCCTGTAGCTAGTCCTCTATATATACACATGTTGGACTCATCTGCCGTGGAGGTAACTCTTTGTATATGGACACGTTAGATTACTCTTTCATGTATCTAGATCACTGTATATGGACATTTTGGACTCGTCTGCCATGCTAGCTTTCTGTGTATGCATATGTTGGACTGGTCTGTCATGTAGGTAGCTCACTGTATACGAACATATTGGACTCGTCTGCCATGTAGCTAACTCTCAGTATATGGACATATTGGACTCATCAGCTATGTAGCTAGCTCTCTCTGTATGAACATGTTGGACTCATCTGCCATGTAGCTAACTTTCAGTATATGGACAGGTTGGACTCATCTGCCATGAAGCTAGTACTCTGTATATGGATATATTGGACTACTTGGCCATGTAGCTAGCTTTCAGTATATGGACACGTTGGACTCATCTGCTATTGAACTATAACTCTGTATATGGAAATGTTGAACTACTTTGCGATGTAGCTACCTCTCTGTATATGGACATTTTAGTCTCGTCTGCCATATAGCTAGGACTCTGTTTATGGAAATGTTGCACTATTCTACCTTGTAGCTAGCTCTCTGTATATGTACATTTTGGATTCATCTGCTATGTAGCTAACTCTCTGTGCATGGATATGTTTTTTAGTGATCTGCCATGTAGGTAGGTCTCTACATATAAACATATTGGACTTGTCTGCCATGTAGCTAGCTCTGAGTATATGGACATGTTGGAGTCATCAGCCATGTAGAAAGCTCTCTGTGTATGAACATGTTGGACTCATCTGCCTTGTCCAACATATATATGAACAAAGAGCTATCTACTTAGCAGAGTAGTACAACATTTCCATGTACAGAGCTCTAGCTACATGGCAGCTAAGTCCAATATGTTCATATACATATACATGCACAGAGAGCTAGCTACATGGCAGACAAGTCCTAAAAGTCCATATACAGAGAAGTAGCTACATGGCAGAGTAGTGCAACATTTCCTTATACAGAGTTCTAGCTACATGGCAGATGAGTCCAACATGTCCATATGCTGAGAGTTAGCTACATGGTAGATGTGTCCAACATGTGTATATATAGAGGACTAGCTACAAGGCAGATGAGTACAGCATGTTCATACAGAGAGAGCTGGCTGTATGGCTGATGAGTTCCGCATGTCGATATACAGAGAGCTAGCTACATGGCAGACAAGTTCAATATGTTCATATACAGAGAGCTTCCTACATGCCTGATCAATCCAACATAATGTCCATATACAGAGAGTTCTGTAAAGGGACCAAGAGGCAGTTGTTAGAACACAGCATGGGAACAATGAATGTTTCCAATTCAGAAAGGTGTGCGACAGGGTTGTGTTCTTTCACCATACTTATTCAACCTGTATGCTGAGCAAATGATATGAGAAGCTGGTTTCTATGAAGGAAAACGTGGTGTCAGGTTTGGAGGAAGACTTATTAACAACCTGAGATATGCAGATGATACAACCTTTCTTGCTGAAAGTGAAGAGGACTTAAAATATTTACTGATGA
>NW_006408877.1:1879491-1882894 GCF_000296735.1 Chrysochloris asiatica
CAACCAGAGTGCTCTATGAAGGTCAAAATGGCTAACCTTCATCTCTCCTACTTTCGACACATTGTCCAGAGAGAACAATCGCTGGAGAAGGATGTCATGCTGGGTAAGGTAGAGAGTCAGAGAAAAGAGGAAGACCCCCAACGAGAAGGATCAGACAGGTGGCATCACTAATGGCATTAAGTGTGGCGGCTGTAGTGAGGTTGGCCCAGGATCGGACATTGTTTCGTTCTGCTGTGCATGGAGTCACTATGAGTTGGTTCCAACTCGATGCCACCTGACAACAACAACAACAAACTACATGACAGAGTAGTGCCATATTTCCATATACAGAGTTCTAGCTACAAGGTAGATGAGTCCAATGTATCCATAGACTGAGAGCTAGCTACTTGGCAGAGTAATCCTACATGTCCACATACAGAGTACTAGCTACAGGCAGATGAGTCCAACATGTCCATATACTGAGAGTTAGTTACATGACAGATGAGTCCAAAATGTATATATAGAGAGAGGACTAGCTGCAAGGCAGATGAGTCCAAAAGGTCCATATGCTGAGAGTTAGCTACAAGGCAGATGAGTCCAACATGTGTAAATATAGATGACAAGCTACCAGGTAGATGAATCCAACATGTTCATACAAAGAGAGCTGACTATATGGCTGATCAGTCCAACATGTCCATATACAGAGAGCTAGCTACATGGCAGATGAGTTCAAAATGTCCATATACAGAGAGGTGGGTACGTGGCAGAGTATTGCAACATGTCCATACAAATAGTTCTAGCTACATGGAAGATGAGTCCAACATGTGTATATATAGATGACTAGCTACAAGGCAGATGAGTCCAAAATGTTCATACACAGAGAGCTGGCTACATGGCTGTGAGTCCAACATGTCCATATACTGAGAACCATGTACATGAGAGATGAGTCAAATATGTTCATATACAGAGAGCTATCTACAAGGCAGATCAGTCCAACATATACATGCACAGAGAGCTAGCAATATGACAGACGAGTCCAAAATGTCCATATACATAGAGCTAGGTACATGGCGGAGTAGTGCAACATTTCAATATGCAGAGTTCTAACTACATGACAGATGAGTGCAACATGTCCATATACTGAGAGTTAGCTACATGGCAGAGTATTCCCATAAGTCCATATAAAGTGCACTAGCTACATGGCAGATCAGTCCAACAGTTCCATATTCTGAGAGTTAACTACAAGACAGATGAGTCCAACATGAGTATATATACAGGAGGAGCTACAAGGCAGATTAGTGAAACATGTTCATACAAAGAGAGCTGGTTACATGGCTGATAAGGGCCACATGTCCATTTACAGGGAGCTAGCTTCATGGCAGAGTAGTGCAACATTTCCATATATAGAGTTCTAGCTATATGGCAGAGGTGTCCAATGTGTCCATATACTGAGAGCTAGCTACATGACAGATGAGTCCAACGTGTGTATAGAAAGAGAACTACCTATATAGCAGACCAGTTCAACATATCCATGCACAGACAGCTAGCTTAATGTCAGATGAGTCCAAAATGCCCAATACAGAGTGCTAGCAACATGGCAGAGTAGTGCAACATTTCCATATACAGAGTTCTAGCTACATGTAGATGATTCCAACATGGCCATGTACTGAATGATAGCTACATGGCAGACAAGTCCAATATATTCATATACAGAGAGCTAATTACATGGCAGATCAGTCCAACATATTCATGCACAGAGAGCTAGCTACATGGCAGATGAGTACAAAATGTCCATATACAGAGAGCTAGCTACATGGAAGAAAAGTCCAATATGTTCATATACAGAAAGCTACCTTCATGGCAGATGAGTCCAATATGTCCATGTAAGGACAGCTAGCTACAAGGCAGATGAGACCAATTTGTCAATATACAGAGAGCTAGCTACATGGCAGAGTAGTGCAACATTTCCATATACAGAGTTCTAGATACGTGACAGATGAGTCCAACATGTCCATATACTGAGAACAAGCTGCATGGCAGACTAGTCCAACATGTCCATATAGAGAGTACTAGCTACATGGCAGATGAGTTCAAAATGTCTATATACTGAGAGTTAGCTACATGACAGATGAGTCCAACATGTGTATATTTAGTGGACTCGCTACAAGGCAGATGGGTCCAACATGTTCATACAGAGGGAACCACTACATGGCTGATGCATCCAACATGTTCAAATACAGAGAGGTAACTACATGGCAGATAAGTCCAATATGTTCATATACAGAGAGCTACATACTTGGCAGATGAGTCCAACATATCCAAGTACAGAGAATTAGCTACATGGTAGACGAGTCCAAAATATCCATATACAGAGAGCTAGCTATGTTCAGAATAGTGTAACATTTCCATATACAGAGTTCTTGCTAGATGATAAATGAGTCCAACGTGTCCATATACTGAGAGCTACTTGGCAGAGTACTCCAAGATGTCCATATGTAGAGTACTAGCTACATGGCAAATGAGTCCAACATGTCCATATACTGAGAGTTAATTACATGTCAGATGAGTCCAACATGTATACTTATAGAGGAGTAGCTACAAGGCAGATGAGTCCAACAAGATCATATAGACACAGCTGGCTAAATGGCTGATGCGTCCAACATGTCCTCATACAGAGAGCTAGCTACATGGCAGAAAAGAATAATATGTTCCTATACAGAGAGTTACCTGCATTGCAGATCAATCCAACTTATCCATACACAGAGAGCTATCCCCATGGCAGACCATCCAAAATGTCCATATACAGAGAGCTAGCTACTTGGCAGAGTAGGGCAACATTTCCATATACAGACTGCAAGCTACATGGCATATGAGTTCAACTTTCCATATACTGAGAACTAGCTACATGGCAGACAAGTCCAATATGTTGATATATAGAGAGCTACCCACATAGCAGATCAGTCCAACATATCCATGCATAGAGAACTAGCTACATGGCAGATCAATCTGACTTATCCATGCATAGAGAGCTAGTGATATGGCACACGAGTCCAAAATGTCCATATACAGAGAGCTAGCTACATGGCAGGGTAGTGCAACATTTCCATATACAGAGTTTTAGCTACATGGCAGAAGAGTCCAACAAGTCCATATACAGTGAGCTAGCTACATGGCAGAGTAGTGCAACATTTTCATATACAGAGTTGTAGCTACATGACAGGTGAGTCCAACATGTCCATATACTGAGAGCTAGCTGCACCGCAGAGTAGCCCAACATGTCCATATATAGAATACTAGCTACATGGCAGATGAGTCCAATGTGTCCATATACTGAGAGCTAGCTACATGGCAGAGTAGACCAACATGTCCATATACAGAGTACTAGCTATATAGCAAATGAGTCCAACATGTCCATATACTGAGA
>NW_006408877.1:1884519-1885736 GCF_000296735.1 Chrysochloris asiatica
ACATTTCCATATACAGAGTTCTAGCTACATGGCAGATGAGTCTAACGTGTCCATATACTGAGAGCTACCTACATGGCAGAGTAATCCAACATGTCCATATACAGAGTACTAGCTACATGGCAGAGTAATCCAACATGTCCATATACTGAGAGTTTGCTACATGGCAGATGTGTCCAACATGTTCATCCACAGAGAACTGGCTACATTGCCGATGAGTCCAATATGTCCATACCATGAGAGCTAGCTACATGGCAGACAAGTCCAATATGTTCATATAGAGAGAGCTACCTATATGGCAGATCAGTCCAATATCTCCATTTAATGACAGCTACCTACATGGCAGATGAGTCCAAATTGTCCATATACATGGCAGAGCAGTGCAACATTTCCATATACAGAGTTCTAGCTACAGTGCAGATTAATCCAACGTGTCCATATACTGAGAGCTAGCTAGATGGCAGATGAGTCCAACATGTCCATATAAAGAGTCCTAAGTACATGGTAGACTAGTCCAACATGTGTATGTTTAGAGGACTTGGTAAAAGGCACATGGATCCAACATGTTCATACAGAGGGAACCAGCTACATGGCTGATGCATCCAACATCTCCAAATTCAGGGAGCTAGGTACATGGCAGACGAATCCAACATGTTTATATACAGAGAGCTACCTACCTGGCAGATCAGTCCAACATATCCATGTATGGAGAGTTCGCTACATGGCAGACCAGTCCAAATTGTCTATATACAGAGAGCTAGCTACATGGCAGAGTAGTGCAACATTTCCATATACAGAGTTGTAGTTATATGGCAGATGAGTCTAAAGTGTCCATATACTGAGAGCTAGCTATGTGGCAGAGTAGTCCAACATGTCCAAATACAGAGTACAAGCTACATGCAGATGAGTCCAACATTTCCATATACTGAGAGTTAGCTACATGGTAGATGAGTCCAACATTTGTATATATGGAGGACTAGCTACTAGGCACATGAGTACAATGTGTTCATACAGATAGAGCTGGCTAAATGGCTGAAGAGCACACCGTGTCCATATATTGAGAGCTAGCTATTTGGCAGACAAGTCCAATAGGTGCATATACAGAGTAGCGTAGTGGTTACGAATCGGGCTGCGAACCTTAAGGACAGCGGTTCGAAACTACCAGCCGCTCCGCGGGAGAAAGATGTGGCTTTCTACTCCCGTAAAGATTTACACCCTCG
>NW_006408877.1:1887772-1889425 GCF_000296735.1 Chrysochloris asiatica
TGAGTCTAATATGTCCATATACTGAGAGCTACCTACATGGAAGACAAGTCCAATATATTAATATACAGAGAGCTACCTATTGCATATCAGTTAAACAAATCCATTAAAAATGATCTAGATATATGGCAATCGAGTCCAAAATGTCCAAATAGAGAGATGTAGCTACATGGCACAGTAGTGCAATATATCCCTATACAGAGAGCTAGCTACATGGTAGAGAAGTCCAACATGTTCATATTCAGAGTACTAGCTACATGGGAGATGAGTCCAACATGTCCATATACTGAGAGTTAGCTACATGGCAGATGAGTCCAACATGGGTTTATGTACAGGACTAGCTACAAGTCAGATTAGTCCCACATGTTCATACAGAGACAGCTGACTATATGGCTGATGAGTCCAACACATCCATATACAAGGAGGTAACTACATGGCAGACAAGTCCGATATGTTCATATACAGAGAGCTACCTACATGGCAGATCAGTCCAACATATCCATGGAGAGAGAGCGAGCTACATGGCAAACAATTTCAAAATATCCATATACACAGAGCCAGCTTCATGGCAGAGTAGTGCATCTTTTTCATATACAGAGTCCCAGCTACATGGCAGAGTAGTCCAACATGTCCATACACAGAGTACTAGCTACATGGCATATGAGTCCAACATGTCCATATACTGAGAGATAGCTACATGGCAGGGGAGTCCAACATCTGTATATTTACATGGCTAGCTACAAGGCAGATGTTTCCAACATATTCATACAGAGAGAGCTGGCTACATGGCTGATGAGTCCAACATACCCATGTACTGAGAGATAGCGACATGGCAGACAGTCCAATATGTTCATATGCAGACAGCTACCTACATTATAGATCAGTCCAAGGTATCCATGCACAGAGAGCTAACTACATGGCAGACAAATCCAAATTGTCCATATACAAAGAACTAGCTACATGACAGTGTATTTCAACATTTCCATATACAGAGTTCTAACTTCATGGTAGAGGAGTCCAACATGTCCACATACTGATTGTTAGCTTCATGTCAGATGAGTCCAACATGTGTATATATAGAGGACTAGCTACAAGGCAGATGAGTCCAACATGTTCATGTACAGAGAACTAGCTGCATGGCAGAGCAGTGCAACATTTCCATATACAGAGTTCTAACTTCATGACAGAGGAGACCAACATGTCTATATACTGAATGTTAACTTCATAGCAGATGAGTCCAACATGTGTATATATAGAGGACTAGCTACAAGGCATATGAGTCCAACATGTTCATACAGAGAGAGCTGACCACATGTCTGATGAGTCCCACATGTCCATAGAATGATAGCTAGCTACATGGCAGAGTAGTCCAACATGTTCATATACAGAGTACTAGATACATGGCAGATGAGTCCAATATTTACATATACTGAGAGTTAGCTATATGCCAAATGAGTCCAACCTGTCTATATTAAGAGGGCTAGCTACAAGGCAGATGAGTCCAACATATTCATACACAGAGAGCTAGTTATATGGCAGAGTAGTGCCACATTTCCATATACAGAATTCTAGCTACATCGCAGATGAGTTCAACGTGTCCATATACGGAGAGCTAGCTCTATGGCAGAATAGTCCAACATGTCCATATGCAGAGTA
>NW_006408877.1:1892176-1894690 GCF_000296735.1 Chrysochloris asiatica
GTTGGCCCAGGATCGAGCATTGTTTCCTTCTGCTGTGCATGGGGTTGCTTTGAGTCGGTTCCGACTCGATGGCACCTGACAACAACAACAACAACAACCCACATAGCAGATCAGTCCAACATATCCATGCATAGAGAACTAGCTACATGGCAGATCAATCCAACTTATCCATGCACAGAGAGCTAGTCACATTGCAGACGAGTCCCAAATGCCATATACAGAGAGCTAGCTACATGGCAGAGTAGGGCAACATTTCCGTATACAGAGTTTTAGCTACATGGCAGATGAGTCAAACGTGTCCTTATCCTAAGAGCTACCTACATGGCAAAGTAATTCAAAATGTCCATAAGCAGAGTACTAGCTACATGGTAGAAGATTCCAACATGTCCATATACTGAGAGATAGCTTCATGGCAGATGTGTCCAACATGTTTATATATAGAGGACTAGCTACAAGGCAGATGTGTCCAACATGTTCATCCACAGATAATTGGCTACAAGGACGATGAGTCCAACATGTCCATATACTGAGAGTTAGCTACATGGCAGACAAGTCTAATATGTTCATATACAGAAAGCTACCTACATGGCAGATGAGTCCAACATGTGTATGTTTAGAGGACTCGCTGCAAGGCAAATGGATCCAAAATGTTCATACAGTGGAAGCCGCCTACATGGCTAAAGCGTCCAACATGTCCAAATAAAGGGAACTATGTACATGACAGACAAGTCCAATATGTTCATATACAGGGAGCTACCTACATGGCAGATCAGTCCAACATATCCATGCACAGAGCGCTCACTATATGGCAGACCAGTCCAAGTTGTCTATATACAGAGAGCTAGCTACATGGCAGAGTAGTGCAACATTTCCATATACAGAGTTCTAGCAACATGGCACATGAGTCCAAAGTGTCCATATACTGAGAGCTAGCTACATGACACAATAGTCCAACATGTCCAATTACAGAGTACAAGCTACATGCAGATGAGTCCAACATTTCCATATACTGATAGGTAGCTACATGGCAGAGTAGGACAACATTTCCATATACAGAATTCTAGCTACATGGCAGATGAGTCCAACATGTCCATATACTGAGAGCTACCTACATGGCCGAGTAATCCAACCATCCATATGCAGAGTACTAGCTACATGGCAGATGAATCCAACATGTCCATATACTGAGAGGTAGCTACATGGAAGATGAGTCCAACATGTGTATATAGATAGGACTAGCTACAAGGCAGATGTGTCCAACATGTTCATCCACAGATAACTGGCTACAGGGTCAATGAGTCCAAATTGTCCATATACAGAGAGCTATCTACATGGCAGAGTAGTGCAACATTTCCATATACAGACTTCAAGCAACAGGGCAGATGAGTCCAATGTGTCCATATACTTAGAGATAGTTACATAGCAGAGAGTCCAACATGTCCATATACAGAGTTCTAGCTATATGGCAGATGAGTCCAACATGTGTAAGTTTAGAGGACTCTCTGCAAGGCCGATGGATCCAACATGTTCATACAGAGGAAACCGCCTACATGGCTAATGCGTCCAACATGTCCAAATACAGGGAACTATGTACATGGCAGACGAGTCCAATATGTTCATATACAGGGAACTACCTACATGGCAGATCCGTCCAACATATCCATGCATAGAGAGCTCACTATATGGCAGACCAGTCCAAATTGTCTATATACAGAGAGCTAGCTAAATGGCAGTGTAGTGCAACATTTCCATATACAGAGGTCTAGCTACATGGCACATGAGTCCAAAGTGTCCATATACTGAGAGCTAGCTACATGACAGAGCAGTCCAACATGTCCAATTACAGAGTAAAAGCTACATGCAGATGAGTCCAACATTTCCATATACTGAGAGTTAGCTACATGGCAGATGAGTCCAGCATTTGTATATATGGAGGACTAGCTACAAGGCACATGAGTCCAACGTGTTCATATAGATAGACCTAGCTAAATGGCTGAAGAGTCCAACATGTCTATATACTGAAAGCTAGCTATATGGCAAACAAGTCCAAAAGGTGCATATACAGAGAGCTACCTACATGGCAGATCAGTCCAACATAACCATGCACAGAAAGTTAGCTACATGGCAGATGAACTAAAAATGTCCATATATAAAGAGCTAGCTACATGGTAGAATGGTGCAACGTTTCTATATACAGTGTTCTATCTAAATGACAAATGAGTCCAACTTGTCCATATATTGAGAGCTAGTTTCATGGCAGAGTAATCCAACATGTCCATATACAGAGTACTAGCTAAATGGCAGATAAATACAACATTTCCATATACTGAGAGTTAGCTACAAGGCAGAGGAGTCCAAAATGTATACCTATAGGATATTAGCTACAAGCCAGATGTGTTCAACATGTTCTTACAGAGAGCGCTGTATACATGGCTGATGAGTCCAACATGTCCATATACAGAGAGCTAGCTACATGGCAGACAAGTCCAATATGTTCATATACAGAGAGCTACC
>NW_006408877.1:1894790-1900774 GCF_000296735.1 Chrysochloris asiatica
TCCAACATGTCCATATACAGAGAGCTAGCTACATGGCAGACAAGTCCAATATGTTCATATACAGAGAGCTACCTACATGGCAGATCAGTCCAACATATCTATGCACAGAGAGCTAGCTACATGGTAGACAAGTCCAAAATATCCATATACAAAGAGCTACCTAAATGGCAAAGTAATGCAACATTTCCATATACAGAGTTCTAGCTACATGGCAGATGAGTCCTATGTGTTCATATACTGAGAGTTAGCTACATAGCAGAGTAGTCCAACATGTCCATATACAGAGAACTAGTTACCTGGAAGATGAGTCAACATGTCCATATAATGAGAGTTAGTTACATGGCAGATAAGTCCAACATGTGTATATATAGAAGACTAGCTACCAGGTAGATTAGTCCAACATGTTCATACAGAGTGAGCCGGCTACATGGCTGATGAGTTCAACATGTCCATATACAGAGAGCTAGCTACATGTCGGAAAACTCCAATATGTTCATATACAGAGACCTACCTCCATGGCAGATCAGTCCATCATATCCATGAACAGAGAGGTAGCTACATTGCAGACGAGTCCAAATTGTCCATATACAGACAGCTAGATACATGGCAGAGTAGTGCAACATTTTCATATACAGATTTCTAGTGACATGGCAGATGAGTCCAATGTATTCATCTACTGAGAGCTAGCTACATGGCAGAGTAGACCAACATGTATATATTCAGAGTACTAGCTACAAGGCAGATAAATTCAACATGTTCATAAACTTAGAGTGATCTACATGGCAGATGAGTCTAACATGTGTGTATTTAGAGGAGTAGCTATTAGGCAGATGATTCCAATATGTTAATAGACAGAGAGCTGGCTACATGACTGATGAGTCCAGCATGTCCATATATTGGGAGCTATCTACATGGAAGACAAGTCCAATATGTTCATATACAGAGAGCTACCTACATGGCAGATCATTCCAACATATCCATACACTGAGAGGTAGATACGTGGCAGATGAGTCTAACATGTGTATATATAGAGGACTAGCTACAAGGCAGATGAGTCTAACATGTCCATATACAGAGAGCTAGTTTCATGAAAGACAAGTCCAATATGTTCATATACAGAGGTACCAACATGTTAGATCAGTCCAACATATCCTTACACAGAGAGCTAGCTACGTAACAGACAAATCCAAAATTTCCATGTACAGAGAGCTAGCTACATGGCAGAGTAGTGCAACATTTCCATATCCAGAGTTCTAGCTATATTGCATATGAGTCCAAAGTGTCCCTATACTGAGAGCTATCTACATGGCAGAGTATTCCAACATGTCCATATACAGAGTACTAGCTACATGGCAGATGAGTGCAACATGTCCATATGCTGAACATTAGCTACATGGCAGATGATTCCAACATGTTTATATATAGAGGACTAGCTACAAGTAGATGAGTCCAACATGTTCCTAAAAAGAGAGTTGGCTACAAGGCTGTTGAGTCCAACATGTCAATACATGGCAGACAAATCTAATATGTTCATAGATAGAGAGCAACCTACATGGTAGATCAAGCCAACATATTGATGCACAGAGAGCTATCTGCATGGCAGACGGGTCCAAAATGTCCATATACAGAGAGCTAGGTTTGTGGTATACTAGTGCAAAATTTCCATATACAAAATTTTAGCTACATGGCAGATGAGTACGTGTCCAATACTGGGAGTTAGCTGCATGGCAGATGTGTCCAACATGTGTATATATAGAGGACGAACTCCAACACACATGAGTTCAACATGTTCATACAGAGAGAGCTGGCTACATGGCTGATTAGTCAAACATGTTCATATACAGAAAGCAAGCTACATGGCTGATGAGCAAACATGTCCATATACAGAGAGCTACCTACATGGCAGACAAGTTGGAATCATCTGCCTTGTAGCTAGTCCTCTATATATATAAACAATGTTGGACTTATCTGTCATGTAGTTAACACTCAGTATATGGACATGTTGGACTCATCTACCATGTAGCTAGTACTCTGTATATTGACAAGTTGGACTCATCTGCCATGTAGCTAGCCCTCAGTATATGGACATGTTGGACTCATCTGCCAAGTAGCTAGAAATCTGTATATGGAAATGTTGCACTATTTTGCCATGTAGCTAGCTCTCTGTATGTGGACATTTTGGACACATCCTCCATGTAGCTAGCTCTCAGTGCATGGATATGTTGGACTGATATGCCATGTAGGTAGCTCTCTGTATATGAGCATATTGAACTTGTCTTCCATGTAGCTAGCTCTCTTTATATGGACTTTTGGACTCAACAGCCATGTATCCATCTGTCTCCGTATGAACATTTTTGACTGCTCTGCCTTGTAGCTAGTCCTCTATATATACACATGTTGGACTCATCTGTCATGTAGCTTACTATCAGTATATGGACATGTTTTACTCATCCCCCATGTAGCTAGTACTCTGTATATGTACATGTTGGACTACTCTGTCATGTATCTCTGTATATGGAAATGTTGCACTACTCTATCAAGAAGCTAGCTCTCTGTTTATGGACATTTTGGACTAGTCTTCTATGTAGCTAGCTCTCTCTGCATGGATATGTTGGACTCATCAGCCATGTATCCAGCTCTCTGTGTATGAACATATTGGACTTGTCTGCCATATAACTACCTCCCTGTACATGGACATATTTGTCTCATCTGCCATTCAGCCATCTCTCAGTATTTGGACATGTTGAACTCATCTGCCATGTAGCTAGGACTCTATATATGGACATGTTGGACTATTCTGACATATAGTTAACCCTCAGGATATGGACATGTCGAATTCATCTGCCATATAGCTAGTACTCTGTATATGGACATCTTGGACTACTATGCCATGTAACTAGAACTCTGTATATGGAAATGTTGCAGTACTCTGTCATGTATCTAGGTCGCTGTATATGGACATTTTGGACTCATCTGTCATGCAGTTAGCTCTCTGTGCATGGATATGTTAGACTGTTCTGCTGCTATGAAGGTAGCTCTCTGTATATGAACATATTGGACTTGTCTGCCATGTAGCTAGCTCTCTGTATATGGACATGTTGGACTCATCAGCCATGTATCCAACTCTCTCTGTATGAACATGTTGGAGTCATCTGCCTTGTAGGTAGTCCTCTGTATATAAAGATGTTTGACTCATCTGCCATGTAGCTAACTCTCAGTATATGGAAATGTTGAACTCATCTGCCATGCAGCTAGCTCTCAGTATATGAACACGTTGGACTCATCTGTCATATAGCTAGTACTCTGTATATGGACATGTTAGACTCATCAGCCATGAAGCCAGCTCTCTGTGTATGAACATCTTGGACTCATATGCCTTGAAGCTAGCCCTCTAAATATACACATGTTGGACTTATCTGCCATGTAACCAGTACTCTGTATAAGGACATGTTGGACTACTCTGCCATGTAGCAAGCTCTCAGTATATGGACACATTGGAATCATCTGCCATGTTGCTATAACTCTTTATATTGAAATATTGCACTACTCTGCCATGTAGCTAGTTCTCTGTATATGGACATGTTGGACTCATCAGCCATGTATCCAGCTCTCTCTGGACGAACACGTTGGAGTCATCTGTCTTGTAGGTTGTCTTCTATATATCAAGATGTTGGACTCATCTGCCATGAAGCTAATTCTCAGTATATGGACATGTTGGACTCATCTGCCCTGTAGCTACTACTCTGTGTATGTACATGTTGGACTCCTCTGCCAAGTTGCTAATTCTCAGTATATGGACATGTAGCACTCATCTGCCATGTAGCTAGCTCTCTGTGCATGGATATGTTGGACTGATCTGCCATGTAGTAGCTCTCTGTATAGGAACATATTGGACTTTTCTGTCATGTAGCTAGCTATCTATATATGTGCATGTTGGACTCATCAGTCATGTAGTCAGCTCTCTCTGTATGAACATGGTGACTCATCTGCCTTATAGCTAATCCTCTATATATACACATGTTGGACTCATATGCATTTTGTAGCTCTCAGTATATGGACATGTTGGACTTATCTGCCATGTAGCTAGAACTCTGTCTATGGAAATGTTGCACTACTCTGCCACGTAGCTAGCTCTCTGTATATGGACATTTTGGACTTGTTTGCCATGAAGCTAGCTCTCTGTGCATGGATATGTTGGACTGATCAGCCATGTACGTAGGTCTGTATATATGAATATATTGGAATTGTCTGCCATATAGCTAGCTCTCTGAATATGGACATGTTGGACTCATCTGCCATGTAGCTTGGACTCTGTGTTTGGAAACGTTGCACTACTATGCCATGTAGCTAGCTCTCTGTATATGGACACGTTGTACTCATCTGCGATGTAACTAGAACTCTCTATGTGGAAATGTTGCACTGCTCTGCCATGTAGCTAGCTCTCTCTATATGAACATGCTGGACTCATCTGCCTTGTAGCTAGTCCTCTAAATATACACATGTTGGACTCATCTGCCATGTACCTAGTACTCAGTATATGGACATGTTGGACTATTCTGTCATGAAGAGAGCTCTCAGTATATGGACACATTGGACTCATCTGTCTTGAAGCTAGATCTCTGTATATGGAAATGTTGCACTACTCTGCCATGCAGTTAGCTCTCTTTATATGCACATTTTGGACTCATCTGCCATGTAGCTAGCTCTCTGTGCATGGATTTGTTGGACTGATCTGCCATGTATGTAGCTCTCTTTATATGAACATATTGGACTTGGCTGCCATGTATCTAGCTATTAGTATATGGACATGTTGGACTCATCATCAATGCATCCAGCTCTCTCTGTATGAACATGCTGGACTCCTTTGCCTTGTAGCTAGCCCGCTAAATGTACACCTGTTGGATTCATCTGCCATATAGCTCACTCTAAGTATACGGACATGTTGGACTCATCTGCCATGTAGCTAGTACTCTGTATATGGACATTTTGGACTACTCTGCCATGTAGCTAACTATCAATATATGGACTGGTTGGACTCATCTACCATGTAGCTAGAACTCTGTGTTTGGAAATGTTGCACTACTCTTTCATGTAGTTAGCTCTCTGTCTATGCACATTTTGGACTCGTTTGCCATGTAGGTAACTCTCTGTGCATGGATCTGTTGGACTGATCTGTCATGTAGGAAATTCTCTGTATATGAATATATTCGACTTGTCTGCCATGTAGATGTTGTTGTTGTTGCCAGGAGCCACACATTCATAACCGACTCATAGCGACCCCATGCACAGCAGAAAGAAACAATGTCCGATCCTGGGCCAACATCACTATCGCCTCCAGACTTGACGCCATCAATAATGCCACCTGGTTGATACATCTCGTTGGGGGTCTTCATCTTTTCTCTGACCCTCCACCTTACCCAGCATGACATCCTTCTCCAGAGACTTTTCTCTCTGGACAATGTGTCCAAAGTAGGAGAGACGAAGCCTTGCCATCTTGGCCTCCAAGGAGCACTCTGGTTTCACTTATTCCAAAACAGATCTATTGGTTCTTTTGGAAGTCCATGATACTGTCAGTATTCTCCTCCAACACCACAACTCAAAGGCATCAATTCTTCTACGATCATTCTTATTCACTGTCCAGCTTTCACATCCATATGTGGTTATTGAAAATACCATGGCTTGGGTCAGGCGCACCTCAGTCCTCAAGCTGACATCTCTGCTCTTCAATACTTTAAAAAGTTCCTGTGCAGCTGATTTGCCCAATGCAATATGTCGTCTGATCTCTTGACTGTTGCTTCCGTGAGTGTTAATAGTTGATCCAAGAAGAATGAAGTCCTTGACAACTTCATTCTCTTCTCCATTGATAAGAATGCTGTTTATTGGTCCATTGGTGAGGATTTTTGTTTTCTTTACATTGAGTTGTAATCCATACGGAAGGCTGTGTTCTTTGATCTTCATCAGTAAATATTTTAAGTCCTCTTCAC
>NW_006408877.1:1901349-1907596 GCF_000296735.1 Chrysochloris asiatica
TGCCTTGTTCTTTGCCAATTTTTTCAATGCATTTTGGACTTCCTCCCTGAGTATCATTGGTTCTTATTCATATGGTACCTTTTGAAATAGTTGAACATTTACCACTTCCTTTTGATACAATGACTCTGTGTATTCCTTGCATCTTTTCTTGATGCCCTCTGCATCATTCAATAATTTGCCCAGAGAATCTGTCAATAATGAAAGTTGAGGCTTGAATTTTTTCTTTAGTTCCCCCAGCTTGAGAAATGCTGATCGTGTTCTTTCCTTTTGTTATCCAACTCTAAATCATTGCATATTTTATTATAGTATTTGGTTTTCTCTTCTCGAGCTGATCTTTGAAATTATCTGTTCAACTCTTGGACCTCTTCCATTCTTCCATTTGCTTTAGCTTCTCTACACTGAAGAGAAAGTTTCAGAGACTCTTCTGACATCCATTTTGACCTTTTCCTTATTTTTTGTCTTCTTAATGACTTTTTGCTCTCTTCATGTATGATGTTCTTGATGTCATCCCACAACTCTTCTGGTCTTCAGTCTTTAGTGCTTAATGTATTAAATCAGTTCTTCAGATGATCTCTAAATTCAGCCATCTATAGTTCTCTGTATATGGATATGTTGGACTCATCAGCCATGTATCCAGCGCTCTCAGTATGAACATGTTGGACATATCTGCCTTAAAGCTAGTACACTTTATATACAGATGTTGGACTCATATGCCATGTAGCTAACTCTCAATATATGGACATGATGGACTACTCTGCCATGTGCTAGCTATCAGTATAATGATACATTGCACTCATCTGCGATGTAGCTAGAACTCTGTATATGAAAATGTTGCACTACTCTGCCAAGTAGCTAGCTCTCTATATATGGACATTTTGGACTCGTCTGCCATGTAGCTAGCTCTTTGTGCATGAATATGGTGGACTGATCTGCCATGTAGTTTGCTCTCTGTATATGAATATATTGGACATGTCTGCGATGTAGCTAGCTCTCTGTATAAGGACATGGTGAACTCATCAGCCATGTAGATAGCGCTCTGTGTATGAACATATTGGACTCATCTGTCTTGTAGCTAGCCTTCTAAATATATTCATGCTTCACTAATATGCCATGTTGCTAACTCTCAGTATATGGACATGTTGGACTCATCTGCCTTGTAGCTAGTACAATGTATGTGGACATGATGGACTACTCTTCCATGTAGATAGCTCTCTGCATATGGTCATTTTGGAGTCGTCTGCCATGTCGCTAGCTCTCTGTGCATGGATCTGATGGACTGACCTACCATGTAGGTAGCTCTATGTATATGAACATATGGGACTTTTCTGCCATGTATCTACCTCTCTGTATATGGGAATGTTGGACTCATCAGCCATGTAGTCAGCTCTCTCAGTATGAATATGTTGGACTCATTTGACTTGTAGCAAATTCTCTCTATATATATATATACATGTTGGACACATATGCATTTTGTAGCGAACTCTCAGTATATGGACATGTTGGACTCATCTGCCATGTAGATAGTAGTCTTTATATGAACATTTTGGACTCATATATGAACATTTTGGACTCATCTGGCATGTTGCTAGAACTGTGTATATGGAAATGTTGCACGACTCTGCCATGTAGCTAGCTCTCGGTATATGGACATGTTGGACTACTCTGCCATGGAGCTATTTCTCAGTATATGGACATGTTGGGCTCATCTGCCATGTAACTAGAATCTTTTTATGGAAATGTTGCACTACTCTGCCATGTAGCTAGCTCTCTGTATATGAACATGTTGGAGTCATCTGACTTGTAGGTATCCCTGTATATATAAAGATGTTGGACTCATCAGCCATGTAGCTATCTCTCAGTATATGTACATGTTGGACTCATCAGCCATGAAGCCATCTCTCTCTGTATGAACATGTTGGACTCATCTGCCTTGTAGCTATCAGTCTAAATATTCACATGTTGTACTTATCTGCCATGTAGATAACTCTCATTTTACGGACATGTTGGACTCATCTGCTATGTAGATAGTACTCTGTATATGGACAAGTTGGACTACTCTGGCATGTAGCTAGCTCTCAGTATATGCACACGTTGGACTCATGTGGCTATAACACTGTATATGTAAATGTAGCACTTCTCTGCCATGTAGCTACCTCTCTGTGTATGGATATGTTTAACTCATCTGCCATGTAGCCAGCCTTCTCTGTTTGAACATGTTGTACTCATCTGCCTTGTAGCTAGTCCTTTATATATATACATGTTGTACTCATCAGCTATATAGTTAACTGTCAGTGTATGGACATGTTGGACTCATCTGCTATATAGCTAGTACTCTGTATATGAACATATTGGACTTGTCTTACATGTAGCTACTAGCTCTTTGTATACGGATGTGTTAGACTCAATCAGCCATGTAGCCAGCTCTCTGTGTACAAACATGCTGGTCTCATCTGCCTTGTAGTTATCCCTCTGTATATGGATATGTTGCACTACCCTGCCATGTAGCTAGATCTCTGTATATACATGTTGGACTCATCTGCCTTGTAGTTATCCCTCTGTATATGGATATGTTGCACTACCCTGCCATGTAGCTAGATCTCTGTATATACATGTTGGACTCATCTGCCTTGTAGTTATCCCTCTGTATATACACATGTAGTACTCATCTACCATGTAGCTAGCTGTCAGTATATGGACATGTTGCACTCATCTGCCATGTAGCTAGAACTCTGTATATGGAAATTTTCCTCTACTCTGCATGTAGTTTGATCTCTTATATGCTCATTTTTGACTCCTCTTCCATGTAGCTATCTCTTTGTGCATGGATATGTTGGACTGATCTGCCATGTAGTTTGCTCTCTGTATATGAATATATTGGACTTCTCTGCATTATAGTTAGCTCTCTGTATATGGACATGTAGGACTCATCAACCATGTAGCCATCTCTATGTGTTTGAACATGTTGGACTCATTTGTCTTGTAGCTAGCCCTCTAAAAATACACATGTTGGACTCATCTGACATGTAGCTAGTACTATGTATATGGACACGTTGGACTACTCTTCCATGTAGCTAGCTCTCTGTGCATGGATATGTTGGACAGATCTGCCATGTAGGTAGCTTTCCTTATATGTACATATTGGACTTGTCTGCCATTTAGGTAGCTCTTTGTGTATGAACATACTGGACTTTTTGGCCATGTAGCTACCTCTCTATATATGGGAATGTTGGACTCATCAGCCACATAGTCAGCTCTCTTTGTATGAACATGTTTCACTCATATTCCTTGTAGCGAGTCCTCTATATATACACATGTTGGATTCATATGCATTTTATAGCTAATTCTCAGTATATGGACATTTTGGATTCATCTGCCATGCAGCTAGTACTCTGTATATGGACATGTTGGACTACTCTACCATGTAGTTAGTTCTCAGTATATGTACAGGTTGGACTCATCTGCCACATAGCTAGCTCTCTGTATTTGGACATTTTGGACTCATCAGCAATGTAGCTAGCTCTCAGTATACCCACACAATGGACTCCACTGGCATGTAGCTTGGACTCTGTATATGGAAATGTTGCACTACTCTGTCATGTAGCTAGCTCTCTTTATATGGGTATGTTGGACTCATTAGCCTTGAAGCCAATTCTCGGAAAGTGAACATGATGGACTCCTCTGCCTTGTAGCTAGCCCTCTAAATATACATATGTTGGATTCATCTCCCATGTTGCTAACTCTCAGTATATGTACATGTTGGACACATCTGCCATGTAGCTAGTACTCTGTATATGTACATGTTGGACTATTCTGCCATGTAGCTAGCTCTCTGTATATGGACATTTTGTACTTGTCTACAATGTACCTAGTTCTCTGCATATGGATATGTTGTACTAATCTGCATTTTGATAGCTTTCTGTATAGGAACATATTGGACTTCTCTGGCATGTAGAAAGCTCTCTGTATATGGACATGTTGTACTCATCAGCCATGTAGCCAGCTCTCTGTGTATGAACATGTTGAACTCTTCTGCCTTTAAGCCAGCCCTCTAAATGTACACATGTTGGATCATATGCCATGTAGCTATTACTCTGTATATGGACATGTTGGGCTACTCTGCCATGTTGCTAACTCTCAGTATATGGACATGGTGGACTCATCTGCCATGTAGTTGGAAATCTTTATATGGAAATATTGCACTACACTGCCATTTAGCTAACTCTCTGTATATGGACATTTTGGACTCGTCTGCCATGAAGGTACCTCTCTGTTCATGGGTATGTTGGACTGATCGGCCATGTAGGTAGCTCTCTGTATACGAACATATTGGATTTGT
Organism: Chrysochloris asiatica; assembly: GCF_000296735.1. Taxonomy (NCBI): domain Eukaryota; kingdom Metazoa; phylum Chordata; class Mammalia; order Afrosoricida; family Chrysochloridae; genus Chrysochloris; species Chrysochloris asiatica. Next base: position 1,905,686 of record NW_006408877.1, read on the forward strand.
CTGCCATGTAGCTAGCTCTCTGTATATGTTCATGTTGGACTCATCAGCCATGTAGCCAGCTCTCTCTTTATGAACATGTTGGATTCATCTGCCTTGTAGCTAGCTCTCTAAATATACACATGTTGGACTGATCTGCCATGTAGCTAACTCTCAGTATATGTACATGTTGAAGTCATCTGCCATGTTGCTATCTCTCAGTATAAGTACATGTTGGACTCTTAAGCCATGTAGCTAGTACTCTGTATAGGGATGTGTTGGACTAATCTGCCACGTAGTTAGCTCCCAGTATATGGACACATTGGACTCATCTGCCATGTAGCTAGAACTCTGTATATTGAAATGTTGCACTACTCTGCCATGTAGCTAGCTCTCTCTTTATGAACATGTTGGACTCATCTGACTTGTCGCTAGTCATCTATATATACACATGTCGGACTCATATGCATTTTAGAGCTAACTCTCAGTATAAGGACTTGATGGACTCATCTGCCATGTTGCTAATACTCTGTATATGAACATTTTGGACTCATCTGCCATGTAACTAGAACTCTCTAAATGGAAATGTTTCATTTCTCTGCCATGTAGCTAGCTCTCTGTATATGGATATTTTTGACTCGTCTGCCATGTAGCTAGCTCTCTGTGTATGGATATTATGGACTGATCTTCCATGTAGGTAGCTCTCTGTATAGAAACATATTGGGCTTGTCTGCCATGTAGCTAGCTCTCTGTATATGGACATTTGGACTCAACAGCCATATATCCATCTCTCTCTGTATGAATATTTTTGACTGCTGTGCCTTACAGCTACTCCTCTATATAGGCACATGTTGGACTCATCTGTCATGGAGCTAACTCTCAGTATATGGACATGTTGGACTCATCCCCCATGTAGATAGCACTCTGTATATGGACATGTTTGACTACTCTGCCATGTAGCTTGCTCTCAGTAATATGGACACATTGGACTCATCTGCCATGTAGCTAGAACTCTGTATATGGAAACGTTGCACTATTTTGCCAGGTAGCTAGCTCTCTGTATGTGGACATTTTGGACACTTCTGACATGTATGTAACTCTCGGTGCATGGATATGTTGGAATGATCTGCCGTATAGCTAGCTCTCTGTATATGAACATATTGAACTTGTCTGCCATGAAGCTAGCTCTCTGTATATGAACATGTTGGAATAATCAGCCACATACCTACCCCTTAGTAGATGTGCAAGTTGGGCTTATCTACCATGTACTAGAAATCTGTTTATGGAAATATTGCTCTATTCTGCCATGTAGCTAGCTCTCTGTAAATGGACATTTTTGAATCGTGTGCCATGTAGCTAGATCTCTGTGCATGGATATATTGGACTGATCTGCCATGTAGATAACTCTCTGTATATGAACATATTAAACTTTTCTGCCATGTAGCTAGCTCTCTGTATATGGACATGTGGACTCAACAGCCATGTAACCATCTGTCTCTGTATGAACATGTTGGACTCAACTGCCTTGTATCTAGTCCTCTATATATACATATGTTGGACTCATCTGCCATGTAGCTAGCTCTCTGTGTATGGATATGTTGAACTAATCAGCCATGTAGGTATCTCTCAGTATAGGAATATGTTGGACTCATCCCCCATGTAGCTTGTACTCTATATATGGATATGTTGGACTTCTCTGCCATGTAGGTAGCTATCAGCATATGGACATGTTCGACTCATCTGCCATAGAGCTAGAACTGTGTATATGGAATTGTTGCACTACCTTGCCATGACGCTAACTTTCAGTATATCGACATTTTGGACTCATCTTCCATGTAGATGTTGTTGTTGTTGTTGTCAGGTGCCATCGAGTCGGAACCGACTCATAGCGACTCCATGCACAGCAGAACGAAACAATGTTCGATCCTGGGCCAA
>NW_006408877.1:1908805-1911843 GCF_000296735.1 Chrysochloris asiatica
AGAGTATGAATGTTAGAACGGTGCTATTATTCTTGAGGAGTGAGTGGAAATATACTAATAAAAAGATCCCGGCTACAACTATTGTGCTGGAATTTAGTAGGGCTGAGACTGGCATGGGGCCTTCCATTGCTGAGGGGAGTCAGGGATGGGGGCCGAATTGAGCTGATTTTCTTGTTGTAGGTAGCAAAAGGCCTAGTATGGGTAAAGTATTTGCTTCTAGGGTAGTTATTATAATTTGTTGAAGATTTCATGAGTTTGAGTGGATAAACAATCATGCTATAGCTAAAATAAATCCAATGTTTCCAATACGGTTATACAGGATGGCTTGGAGAGCTCCGGTGTTAGCGTCTGTTCGTGCGTATCATCATCCTATTAGAATAAATTATATAATTCCTACTCCTTCTCAAGCAATAAATAATTGAAATACGTTATTAGCTGTGACTAGGATAATTATTGTAATTAAAAATGTTAGTAGATATTTGAAGATTCGGTTGATATTAGGGTCTGCTTCTATGTATCAAAGGGAGAATTCTATAACAGATCGTGTTACGAATAGCGCAACTGGGATGAAGATTAGGGAGAAGCAATCAAGTTTAAAACTGAGTATAACATTTATGGAATTAACTGTACTCAGTGTCAGTTGGAGGTTATAATTTCTTGGTTTGAATTAATGAATATTAGGGCTGGAATTATACTGATAGCAAATACATATGAAAGTGCTGTCTTAATGTAATGAGGATAAAGTTTAGTTTGGTAGATACGTATGTTGGATATAATAGTAGGAATGATTAGGGTAACAAATATTATTGAGGTAAATGTAGGGATAAGGTTAATTATTTTATTTGGAGTTGCACCAATTTTTTTGGTTCCTAAGACCAATGGATTACTATTATCCTTTAAAATTCAAGGAAGCCATGTTTTTAAGACATAGACTAAAGAGTTAGCAGTTTTTAGTTCTTTCCTTGGTAAGTAAGAAGATATTAATTTATATTATTAGAGTCACAATCTAATGTTTTGTTTAAACTACATTTACAGTATATAGTGCCTAGGATGATCTTTGGGTTAACAGATAGTAGGATTAGGGGAGAAAGATGCAATGTTATTAAGGTATGTTCTCGAGTGAAGGTGGTTTTAATTGAGTTAATATCGAATGAGGTTTTACCTCGTTGGGTGGTAATGAGTATGTATAGGGGTAGAGGGCTGTGATTAGTATATTTAATCCTATTAGTAAGAGGGATAATTTTGATCAGGATAATGTAGTTAAGGTAATGAATAGTTCCCCAATAAAATTGATTGATGGGTGTAAGGCAAGATTTATTAAGGAAGCAGTAACTCATCATAGGGCTATTAATAGGAGAATTGATTGTAGTCCTCGAGCTAGGATTATAGTTTGGCTGTGAATACGTTTATAGTTGGTATTGGCTAAACAGAATATTATAGAGGATGTTAAACCATGAGCAATTATGAGGGTTGTTGCGCCTATAAATCCTCATGGGGTTTGAATGAGGATGGCTACAATTACTAGTGCTATATGACTTACTGATGAGTAAGCGATTAAGGATTTTAGGTCAGTTTGACATAAGCAGATGAGGCTAGTTATTACTATCCCTCACAGGGATAGTATTATAAAAGGAAATGCTATTGAGTAATTTAAAAGATCTATTAGGATTGTAATTCATATTATGCTGTAGCCGCCTAGTTTAAGAAGGATAATGGCAAGGACTATAGAAATGGCAATGGGAGCTTGTACGTGCGCTTTAGGTAATCATAGGTGGAGACCGTATAATGGTATTTTTATTATAAATGCTAGTATACAGACTAGTCATAGGAAATTAGAAGCGATAGAAAAGGATAAGGGTTGAGCAATAAATTGAATTAAAAAAATGTATAGGGAGCCTAGGATATTTTGAAGTAAAATAAGAGCCACTAATAATGGAAGTGATCCACTAGTGTATAAAATAGAAAGTATAGGCCGACATTAAGACGTTCGGTTTTGTTTCCTCATCAAGTAATGAGAATAAGGGTTGGGATTAGGGTAGCTTCAAATAGAATGTAGAACATAATTAGTTCAGAAGCTGTAAATGTTATGATTAGGAAAATTCATAAGGTAATAAGCATAGAGATGTAGGTGTTTTTCAGAGTTCAGATTCTGTATTTAGATGAAATTGACTTGCTATCAGTATTAGTGGTAGAAGTCAAGTGGTAAAAATTAGTAAAGGGGTGGATAAGGAGTCTGAAGAGAAGAGTACGCATGTGTTAAGGCTTAAGTCTATGGTTTGGTTAAGTAGGGGTAGAGCGATTCGGTTAATTAGGAAGCTATAAGAGGTTACATTGATTCAGATTATATTCTTTTTTGAATATCATGTTAAGGGTAGTAGTATTAGAGTAAGGATAATAATTTTTAGCATTGAAGTAGATTAAGGTTTTGGACGTAGTCTAGGTCATAGGTTTTGGAGACTATAATGAGAAGTGAGATGCCAATGGCTGCCTCGCAGGTAGCAAATACTAATAAGATAATAGGTATTATGGTTATTAAGGTGAGCGAGCTACATGATAAAGGAGTCGAAGATGACCATATATTGAGAGTTAGCTACATGATTGATGAGTCCAATATGTAGACGAGTCCAAAATGTCCATATACAGAGAGCTAGCTATATGGCAGAGTAGTGCAACATTTCCATATACAGAGTTTTAGCTACATGGCAGATAAGTCTCATATATCCACATAATGAGAGTTAGCTACATGGTAGATGAGTCAAACACGTGTAAATATAGAGGACTAGCTACAATGCAAACGAGTCCAACATGTTCATACAGAGAGAGCTGGTTACATGGATGATGAGTTCTACATGTGTATATATCGAGGACTATCCATAAGGCAGATGAGTCCAAAATGTTCATACAGAGAGAGCAGGCTACATGGTTGATGAGTCTAACATGTGCATATACAGAGAGCTAGCTACTTGGCAGACAAGACCAATATGTTCATATACAGAGAGCTACCTACATGGCAGATCAGTCCAACATATCCATGCACA
>NW_006408877.1:1911943-1922002 GCF_000296735.1 Chrysochloris asiatica
ACAGAGAGCTAGCTACTTGGCAGACAAGACCAATATGTTCATATACAGAGAGCTACCTACATGGCAGATCAGTCCAACATATCCATGCACAGACAGCTAGTTACATGGCAGGGGAGTCCAAAATGTCCATATAAAGAGAGTTCGCTATATGGCAGAGAAGTGCATCATTTCCATATAGAGACTTCTAGCTACATGGCAGATGAGTCCAATGTGTCCGTATACTGAGAGCTAGCTATATGGCAGTGTAGTCCATCATGTCCATATATACAGTACTAGCAACATGGCAGACGAGTCCAACGTGTTCAAACAGAGAGTTAGCTACATGGCAGATGAGACTAACGTGTGAATATATAGAGGATTAGCTACAAGGCAGATGATCCCAACATGTTCATACACAGAGAGCTGGCTACATGGTTGATGAGTCCAACATATCCATATAGTGAGATCTAGCCATATGGCAGACGAATCCAATATGTTTATATACAGAGAGCTACCTACATGGCAGATCAGTCCAAATATACATGGACAGAGAGATAGCTACACGGCAGACGAGTCTAAAATGTCCATATAAAGAGAGTGAGCTACATGGCAGAGTATTGCAACATTTCCATATACATAGTTCTAGCTACATTGCAGATGAGTCCTATATGTTCATATAATGAGAGTTAGCTACATGGCAGATGAGTCGAACATGTGTATATACAGAAGACTAGCTAAAATGCAGATGAGTAAAACATGTTCATACAGAGAGAGCTGGCTACATGACTGATGAGTTATGCATGTCCATATACAGAGACCTAGCTACATGGCAGACAAGTCCAATATGTTCATATAGCGAGAGCTACGTACCTGGCAGATCAGTCCAAAATATCCATGGGCAGAGGGGTCCAACGTGTCCTTATACTGAGAGCTAGCTACATGGCAGAGTAGTCCATCATGTCCATATATACAGTACTAACTACATGGCAGATGAGTCCAACATGTCCATATACTGAGAATTAGCTACATGGCAGATGAGTCCAACGTGTTCAAACAGAGAGTTAGCTACATGGCAGATGAGTCTAACATGAGTATATAGAGAGGTATAGCTACAAGGCAGATGATTCCAACATGTTCATACACAGAGAGCTAGCCACATGGCTGATGAGTCCAACATGTGCATATACTGAGATCTAACTATATGGCAAACAAATCCAACATGTTCATATACAGAGAGCTACATTACATGGTAGATCAGTCCAACACATACATGGAAAGAGAGGTAGCTACATAGCAGATGAGTCCAAAATGTCCATATACAGAGAGCTAGCTAAATGGCAGAGTAGGGCATCATTTCCATATACAGAATTCTAGCTACATGGCAGATGAGTCCTATATGTTCATATAAAGAGATTTAGCTACATGGGTGAGTCGAACATGTGTATATACAGAGGACTAGCTACAATGCAAATGAGTCCAACATGTTCATGCAGAAAGAGCTGGGTACATGTGTGATGAGTCAAACAAGTGTATATATAAAGGACTATCTACAAGGCAGATGAGTCCAAAATGTTCATACAGAGAGCACTGGCTACATGGCTGATAAGTCCAACATGTGCATATACAGAGAGCTAGATACATGGCGGACAAGTCCTATATGTTCATATACAGAGAGCTACCTACATGGCAGATCAGTCCAACATATAGATGCACAGAGAACTAGCTACATGGCAGGGGATACCAAAATGTCCATATACAGAGATCTAGCTACAGCACAGTAGTGCATCATTTCCATATAGAGACTTCAAGCTACATTGAATATCAGTCCAATGTGTCCATATACTGAGAGCTAGCTACATGGCAGAGTAGTCTTACATGTCCATATACAGAGTACTAGCTGCATGTCAGATAAGTCCAACATGTCAATATCCTGAGAGTGAGCTACATGTCAGATGAGTCCAACATATTTATAGAGAGAGTACTAGCTACAAGGCAGATGATACCAATATGTTCAAACAGAAAGCTGGCTACATGGCTGATGTGTCAAACATGTCCATATACAGAGAGCTAGTTACATGGTAGAAAATCCCAATGTGTTCATATACAGAGAGGTACCTGTATGGAAGATCAGTCCAACATATCCATGCACAGAGAGTTAGCTACATGGCAGAAGAGTCCAAAATATCCATATACAGAGAGGTAGCTACATGGCAGAGTAGTGCATCATTTGCATATACAGGGTTCCAGCTACATGGAAGATGAGTCCAACATGACCATATACTGAGAGCAAGCTACATGGCAGAGTAGTTGAATATGTACATATACAGAGTACTAGCAACATGGGGAATTAGTCCAACATGTCCATATACTGAGAGTTAGATATATGGCATATGAGTCCAATATGTTGAAATACAGAGAGCTACCAACATGGCATATGAGTCTAACATATCAATGCACAGATAGCTAGCTACATGGCAGTCGAGTCCAACATGTCCATATACTGAGAGCTAGCTACATGGCAGAGTAGTCCAACATCATCACATACAGGGTAGTAGCTACATGACAGATAAGTCCAACATGTATATATATACAGGACTAGCTACAAGGCAGATGAGCCCAAAAGGTTTATACAGAGAGAGCTAGCTACATGGAAGACGAGTCCATAATGTCTATATACAGAGAGCTAGCTACATGTCAGACAAGTCCAATATGTTCATATACAGAGAGCTACCTACATGACAGATAAGTCTTACAAGCTTTCTATGGTGGTATTTCTTGCTATTCCTTTCTCTTCCCCTCAATTGTCTATTTTATAATGGTATGCAAGGGAAACCAAGATTCAAATGACAGCCAAATATCTTAAAATTATTTTCCCACGTTACCCTATTCCAACCATGTCTCATTCCCTATATTCCAAAATCGTGTTTTTCCAAGGTGGTGAATACATCATTCTTTACCTCTCTCCCACTTAGGCAGGGCAAACCTGCCTAATTGTTCTCTCTTCTGCTTTGTTCTTCCATCCCTCTCCCGCTTAGAGTCCAAAATGTTCATGTACAGAGAGCTAGCGACACGGCAGAGTAGTGCATCATTTCCATATACAGAGTTCCAGCTATATGGCAGATGAGTCCAACGTGTCCATATACTGAGAGCCAACTATATGGAAGAGTAGTCCAACATGTTGATATACATAATACTAGCTACATGGGAGATGTATATTTAGAGGACTAGCTACAATGCAGTTGAGTCCAACATGTTCATACAGAAAGAGCTGGATACTTGGCTGATGATTTCCGCATGCCCATGGCAGACAAGTCCAATATGTTCGTATATAGAGAGCTACCTACATGGCAGATCAGTCCAACATATTTTTGCACAGAGAGCCAGCTACATGGCAGATGAGTCCAAAAGGTACCTATACAGAGAGCTAGCTATATGGCAGAGTAGTGCATCATTTCCATATACAGAGTTCCAGCTACATGTCAGATGAGTCCAACATGTTAATATACTGAGAGCTAGCTACATGGCAGAAGAGTCCAACTTGTAAATATACAGAGTAATAGTTACATGGCAGATGATTCCAACATGTGTATATATAGAGGACTAGGTACAAGGCAAGTGAGTACAACATGTTAATACAGATAGATCTGGCATAATGGCTGATGAGCCCAACATGTCCATGTACAGTGAGCTAGATAAATGGCAGAGAAATACAATATGTTCATATACAGAGAGCTACCTGCATGACAAATCAATCCAACATATCCATGTACAGAGAGTTAGCTACATGGCAGGTGAGTCCAAAATGTCCATATACAGAGAGCTAGCTACATGGCAGAGTAGTGCAACATTTCCATATACAGAGTACAAGCTTCATGGCAGATGATTCCAACATGTTCATACAGATAGAGCTGGCTACATGGCAGATGAGTCCAACATTTCTATATACACAGAGATAGCTACATGACAGACAAGTCCAATATGTTCATATACAGAGAGCTACCTACATGGCAGATCAGTCCAACATATCCATGTACAGAGAGCTATCTACATGGCACACTAATCCAAATTATCTACATATAGAGAGCTAGCTACATGGAAGAGTAGTCCAACATTTCCTTACACAGTGTTCCAGGTACATGGCAGATGAATCCAACATGTCCATATACTGAGAGCTAGCTATATGGCAGAGTAGTCCAACATGTCCATATGCAGAGCACTTGCTTCATGGCAGATGAGTCCAGCATGTCCATATAATTAGAGTTAGCTACATGGCAGAGGAGTCGAACATGTTCATATACTGAGAGTTAGCTACATGGCAGATGAGGCCAACATGTGTATATTTAGAAGGTTATGTAAAACCCAGATGAGTCCCACATATTCATACACAGTGAGCTGGCAACATGCCTCATGAGTCCAACATGACCATATAAAGAGAGCTAGCTACATGGCAGACATGACGAATATGTTCATGTACAGGGAGCTACCTACATGGCAGATCAGTCCATTATATCGATCCACAGAGAGCTAGCTACAAGTCAGATGAGTCCAAAATGTCCATATACAGAGACCTTGACACAGGGCAGAGTAGTGCATCATTTCCATATACAGAGTTATAGCTACATAGCAGATGAGTCCAACGTGTCCATATACTGAGAGCTAGCTACATGACAGAGTAGTCCAACATGTCCATATACAGAGTACTAGGTACATGGCAGATGAGATCAACATGTCCCTGTACTGAGAGTTAGCTACATGGCAGATGAGTCCAAAATATGGATATGTAGCGGACTAGTTACAAGGCAGATGAATCCAACATGTTCATACAGAGAGAGCAGCTACATGGCAGATGATTCCAATATGTCCATATACAGAGAGCTAGCTATATGGTATACAAGTCCAATTTGTTCATATAAAGAGATCTAGCTACATGGCAGATCAGTCGAACATATCCATGCACAGAGAGCTAACTACATGGCACACGAATCCAAAATGTCTATTTGCAGATACCTAGCTACATGGCAGAGTAGTCAAACATTTCCTTATACAGAGTTCTACCTACATGGCAGAGGAGTCCAACATATCCATATACTGAGAGTTAGCTACATTGCAGCGTAGTCCAACATGTCCATATGCAGAGTACTAGCTACATGGCAGAGGAGTCCAATATGTCCATATACTGAGAGTTATCTACATGGAAGATGAGTCTAAAATGTGTATATATAGAGGACTAGCTAAAAAAGGTAGATGAGTACATGTTATACAGAGAGCTGACTACATGGCTGAAGAATCCAACATGTCCATATATAGAGAGCTAGCTACACTGCAGAGAAGTCCAATATGTTCATGTACAGAGAGCTACCTACATGTCATATCAGTCCAACATATCCATGCACAGAGACCTAGCTACATGGCAGATGAGTTCAACATGTGCATATATAGAGACCTACATACATGGCTGAGTAGTTCAACATTTCCATATACAGAGTTCTAGCTACATGGCAGATGCGTCCAAAGGTTCCTTATACTGAGAGCTGGCTACATGACAGAGCAGTCCAACATGTCCATATGCAGAGTTCTATCTTCATGGCAGATGATTCCAACATGACCATATGCTGAGAATTTGCTACATGGAAGATCAGTCCAACATGTGTATATTTAGATGGCTAGCTACAAGACAGATTATTCCAACATGTATATATTTAGAGGGTTAGCTAAAAGCCAGATGAGTCCGACATGTTCATACGCAGAGAGCTGGCTACATGGATGATGAGTCCAACTTCTCCATATGTTGAGAGCTAGCTACATGGCTGACAAATCCAATATGTGCATATACAGAGAGCTACCTACATGGCAGATCTGTCCAAAATATCCACGTACAGAGAGCTATCTACATGGCACACTAATAAGATATCTATTTACAGAGAGCTAGCTACATTGCAGAGAAATGCAACATTTCCTTATACAGAGTTCTACCTACATGGCAGAGGAGTCCAACATGTTCATATACTGAGAGCTAGCTACATGGCAGATATGTCCAACATGTCCATATGAAGAGTACTAGTTACATGGCAGGTGCGCTCAACATGTTCATACATTGAGAGATAGCTTCATGGCAGAGAAGTCCAACATGTCCATATACTGAGAGTTAGCTACATGGCAGATGAGTATAACATGTGTATATATACAGGACTAGCTAAAAAAGCAGAAGAGTACAACATGTTCATACAGATAGAGCTGGCTACATGGCTGAAGAGTCCAACATGTCCATATATGGGGAGATAGCTACATCACAGACAAGTCCAATCTGTTCATGTACAGAGAGCTACCTACATGACAGATCAATCCAACATATCCATGCACATATAGTACCTACATGGCAGACAAGTCCAAAATGTAGTGCAAAAGTTTCATATAAACAAATGTAGCTACATGGCAGATGAGTCCAACGTGTCCATATACAGAGTACTAGCTACATGGCAGATGAGTCCAACGTGACCATATACTGAGAGCAAGCTCCATGGCAGAGTATTCCAACATATCCATATACAGAATACTAGCTACATGACAGATTAGTCCCATATGTGCATGTACTGAGAGTTAGCTACATGGAAGATAAGTTCAACATGTGTATGTATAGAGGACTATCTACAAGGCAGATGAGTGCATCATGTTCATACAGAGATAGCTGGCTACATGGCTGATGAGTCCAACATGTCCATATACTGAGAGCTATATACATGGCAGCCAAATCCAATATGTTCCTATACAGAAAGCTAACTACTTGGTAGGTCAGTCCAACATATCTATGTACAGAGAGCTAGCTATATGGCAGACAAATCCAAAATGTCTATTTACAGAGAGCTAGCTACATGGCCGAGTAGTGCAACATTTCCTTATACAGAGTTGTAGCTACATGGCAGAGGAGTCCAACGTGTCCATATACTGAGAGCTAGCTACGTGATAGAGTAGTCCAATATGTTCATATGCAAAGTACTAGCTACATGACAGAGGAGTCCCCCACGTCCATATAATGAGAGTTAGCTACAAGGCAGATAAGTCTAACGTGTATATATAAAGGACTAGCTACAAGGTACATGTGTCCAACATGTTCATACAGAGAGAGCTGGCTACATGGCTGATGAGCCCAACATGTCCATATACTGAGAGCTAGCTACATGGTAGACAAGTAGAATATGATCATATACAGAGAGCAATCTACATGGCAGATCAGTCCAAAATATCAATGGACAGAGAGCTAGGTACATGGCAAACAAGTCCAAAATTTCTATTTACAGAGAGCTACATACATGGCAGAGTAGTGCAACATTTCGATATATAGAGTTCTAGCTACAAAGCAGATGAGTCCAACTTGTCTATATACTGAGATCTAGCAACATAGCAGAGTAGTCCGCCACGTCCATATACTGAGAGTTAGCTACATGGCTGATGAATTCCAATATGTGTATATATAGAGGACTAGGTACAAGTCAGATGAGTCCAAAATGTTCATACAGAGAGAGCTGGCTACATGGTGGATGAGTCCAACATGACCATATATTGAGGGCTAGCTACATGGCAGACAATTCCAATATATTCATATACAGAGAACTACCTACATGTCAGATCAGTCCAACATACCCATGTAGAGAAATCTAGCTACAGGGCAGACGAGTCCAAAATTTCTATATACAGAAAGTGAACTACATGGCAGAGTAGTGCAACATTTCCATATACAGAGTTCTAGCTACATGAAAGAGGAGTCCAACGTGTCCATATACTGAGAGCTCTAGCTACATGGTAGACGAGTCCAAGAGTCCATATACTGACAGCTAGCTACACGGAACAGCAGTCCAATATATCCATATGCAGAATACTAGCTACAGGGCCGACAAGTCCAAATGTCCATATACAGAGAGCTAGCTACATGGTAGAGTAGTTCAACATGTCCACCATATAGAGTACTAACTACATGGCAGATGAATCCAACATGTGTATATTTAGTGGGCTAAGTACAAGGCAGATGAGTCCAACATGTTCGTACACAGAGAGCTGGCTACATGGCTGATGAGTCAACATTGTCCATAAACAGAGAGCTAGCTACATGGCAGAGTAGTGCAATATGAACATTTACAGAGTTCTAGCTACATAGAAGATGAGTCCAACATGTCCATATACTGAGAGCTAGCTACATGGCAGAGTAGTCCATCATGTCCATATACAGTGTACTAGCTACATGGCAGATGAGTCCAACATGTCCATATACAGTGTACTAGCTACATGGCAGATGAGTCCAACATGTCTATATAGAGCGAGTTGGCTACATGGCTGATGAGTCTAACATGTCTGTATACAGAGAGCTAGCCACGTGGAAGACATGTTCAATTTGTTCATATACAGAGAGCTCCCTACATGGCAGATCAGTCCAACATATACAAGCACAGAGAGCTAGATACATGGCAGAATAGCACAACATTTCCACATACAGACTTCTATCTACATGGAAGATGAGTTCAAAATGTCCATATACTGAAAGCTAGCTACATGGCAGACAAGTTCAATATGTTCATATACAGAGAGCTCCCTAAAAGGCAGATCAGTCCAACATATCTAAGCACAGAGAGTGAGCTACATGCCAGACGAGCATAAATGTCCATATAGAGAGAGCTAGCTAAATGCAGAATAGTGCAACCTTTCCATATACAGAGTTCTAGCTCCATAGTCGATGAGTTCAAGGTGTCCATATACTGAGAGCTAGCTACATGGCAGGGTAGTCCAACGTGTCCATATTCAGAGTACAAGTTACATGACAGATGAGTCCAACATGCACATATTTAGATGGCTAACTACAAGGCAGATGAGTCCAACATGTTCATTCACAGAGAGCTGGCTACACAGCTGATGAGTCTAACATGTCCATATACTGAGAGTTAGCTACAAGGCAGAAAAATCCATTATGTTCATATACCAAGAGCTAGCAAAATGCAAATCAGTGCAACATATCCATGCACAGAAAGCTAACTACATGGCAGACGAGTCCAAACTGTCCATATACAGAGAGCTAGCTACATGGCAGAATAGTTTAATATTTCCATATATAGAGTTCTAGCTAGATGTTAGATGAGTCCAACATGTCCCCATACTGAGAGCTAGCAACATGGCAGAGTAGTGCAACATTTCCATATACAGAGTTCTAGCTACATGGCAGTTGAGTCCAACGTGTCCATGTACTGTCAGCTAGCTACATGACAGAGTACTCAAACATGTCCATATACTGAGTACAAGCTACATGTCATATGAATCCAATATGTCCATATACTGAGAGTTAGCTTCATGACAGATGAATCCAACATGTGTATATATAGAGGAGTAGCTACCAGGCAGATGAGTCCAACATGTTCATAAAGAGAGAGGTAGCTATATTGCTGCTGAGTCTAACATGTCCATATACAGAGGGCTAGCTACAAGGCAGACAAGTTCAATATGTTCATACACAGAGAGCTACCTATATGGCAGATCAGTCCAACATATCCATGCACAGAGAGCTAGCTACATGGCAGAAATGTCCAAAATGTCCACATACAGAGAGCTAGCTACATGGCAGAATAGTGAAACATTTCCAGGTACACAATTCTATCTACATGGCAGATGAGTTAAAAGTGTCCATATACTGAGAGCTAGCTACACGGCAGAGTAGTCAAACATGTCGATATCAGGACTACTAGCTACATGGTAGATGAGTGCAACATGTGAATATTTAGAGGGTTAGCTTCAAGGCAGATGATCACTACATTTTCATACACAGAGAGCTGTCTACATGGCTGATGTCTCCAAGATGTCCATATACTGAGAACTAGCTACATGACAGCTCAGTATAATATATCCATGCACAGAGAGCTAGCTTCATTGCAGATGAGTCCAAAATGTCCATATATAGAGAGCTAGCTACATGGCAGATTAGTGCAACATTTTCATATACAGAGTTCTACCTACATGGCAGATGAGTCCAACATGTCCACATACTGAGAGCTAGCTACATGTCAAAGTAATCCAACAGGACCATATACAGAATACTAGCTACAT
>NW_006408877.1:1922140-1925487 GCF_000296735.1 Chrysochloris asiatica
AACATTTCCATATACTGAGAGTTAGCTACATGGCAGATGAGTCCAACATGTGTGCATATAGCTACAAATCAGATGAGTCCAACATGTTCATACAGAGGGAAATGGCTTTTTAGCTGATGAGTCCAACATGCACATATATAGAGAGCTAGCTACATGGCAGAAAAGTCCATTATGTTCATCTACAGACAGCTACCTACATGGCAGATCAGTTCAACATATCCATGAACATACAGCTAGCTTCATGGCAGACGAGATCAAAATGTCCATATACTGAGAGCTAGCTACATGACAAACTAGTGCAAATTTCCATATTCAGAGTTCTAGCTACATGGCAAATGAGTCCAACATGTTCATTCACAGAGAGCTGGCTACATGGCTGATGGTCCCAATATGCCCATATACAGAGTTCTAGGTACATGGCAGATAAGTCCAATGTGTCCATGAACTGAGAGGTAGCTACATAGCACAGTAGTCCAACATGTCCCTAGACAGAGTATTAGCTACATGGCAGATGAGTCCAACATGTCCATATACTGAGATTTAGGTACAAGTCGGATGAGTCCAACATGTTCATACAGATGGAGCTGGCTACATGGCTTACAAGTCTAACATATCCATATTCAGAGTTCTAGATACATGGCAGATGACTCCACATGCCCATATACAGAGAGCTAGCTACATGGCAGAAAATCCATTATGTTCATATACAGAGTTCTAGCTACATGGCATATCAGTCCAACCTGTCCATATACTGAGAGTTAGCTACATGGAAGATGAGTTCAACATGTCCATATTCTGAGAGTTAGAAACATGGCAGATGAGTCCATCATGTGTATATTTAGTGGGCTAGGTACAAGGAAGATGAGTCCTACATGTTCATACACAGAGAGCTGGCTACATGGCTGATGAGTTCATCATGTCCATATAAAGAGAGTTAGCTACATGGCAGAGTAGTCCATCATGTCCATATACAGTGTACTAGCTACATGGCAGATGTGTCCAACATATAGCTCTCTCTATATGGACATTTTGGCTCATCTGGCATGTAGCTCACTCTCTGTGCTTGGATATGTTGGACTTATTTGCCTTTTAGGGAGCTCTCTGTATATGAACATATTGAACTTGTCTGTCATGTAGTCATGAGTCCAACATGTACATATACTGAGAGCTAGCTACATGGCAGAAAATTTCATTATGTTCCTATACTGAGAGCTACCTACATATCCAACATATCCAAGCACAGAGAGCTAGCTACTTTTCATACGAGTCCAAAATATCCATATACAGAGAGCTAGCCATTGGCAGAATAGCGCAACAATTCCACATACAGACTTCTAGCTACATGGAAGATGAGTTCAAAATGTCCATATACTGAGATTTAGCAACTTGGCAGAGGAGTCCATCATGTGCATATTTAGAGGACTTGCTACAAGGCAGATGAGTCAAATATGTTCATAAAGAGAGCTAGCTACATGGCAGAGTAGTGTAACATTTCCACAAAGATAGATCTAGCTACATTGTAGATGAGTCCAATGTGTCCATATACTGAGAGCTAGCTACATGGGAGAGTAGTCCAACATTTCTATATACAGAGTTCCAGCTACATGGCAGATGAGTCCTAATTGTCCATATACTGAGAGCTAGCTACATGGAAGAGTAGTACAACATGTCCATATACAGAGTAATAGCTAAATGGCAGATGAGTCCAACATGTGTATATTTAGAGGACTATCTACAAGTCAGATGAGTCCCACATGTTCATAAAGATAGAGCTAGCTACGTGGCAGAGTAGTGTAACATTTCCACTTAGAGCCTTCTAGCTACATTGTAGATGAGTGCAACATGACCATAAATTGAGAGCTAGCTACACTGCAGAGTAGTTGAACATATCTATATACAGTGTGCTAGATAAATGGCAGACGAGTCCAAAATGTCCATATACAGTGAGCTAGCTCCATGGCAGAGTAGTACAACATTTCCATCTATAGAGTTCTAGATACATGCCAGATGACTCCAAAGTGTCCATATACTGAGAGCTAAATACATGGCAGTGTAGTCCAACATGTCCATATACAGAGAGCTACCTACATGGCAGACATGTCCAACATGTTCATATACAGAGACTTACCTACATGGCAGATTAATCCAACATATCCATGCTCAGAAAGCTACATGCATGGCAGAGTAGTCCAACATGCCCATATACAGAGTACTAGCTACATGGCAGATGAGTCCAAATGTCCATATTCTGAGAGTTAGCAAAATGACAGATGAGTCCAACATGCGTATATTTAGAGTGCAAGCTACAAGACAGATGAGTCCAACATATTCATACAGAGAGAACTCTCTACACTGCTTATGAGTCATTCATGTCCATATACGGAGAGCTAGCTACATGGCAGATCAATCCAATATGTTCATATACAGAGAGTTACCTACATGGCAGATCAGTCCAACATATCCATGCACAAAGAACTAACTACAAGAGAGAGAAGTCAAAAATGTCCATATAGAGTGCTAGCTATATGGCAGAGTAGTGCAACATTTCCATCTACAGAGTTCTACCTACATGGCAGATAAGTCCAACGTGTCCATATACAGAGAACTAGATACATGGCAGACTAGTCCAACATGTCCATATATAGAGTAATAGCTACATGGCAGATGATTCCAACGTGTCCATATACTGAGACATAGCTACATGGCAGATGAGTTTAACATGTGTATATTTAGAGGGTTAACTACAAGGCAGATGATTCCAACATGTTCATTCACAGAGACCTTGGTACATGGCTGACAAGTCCAACATGTAGATGTACTGAGAGCTAACTACATGGCAGACATGTCCAATATGTTCATATACAGTGATCTATCTACATGGCAGATCAGTCCAACATATGCATGCACAGAGAACTAAATACAGGGCCGAGTAGTCCAACATGTTCACATTCAGAGTACTAGCTACATGGCCGATGAGTCCAACATGTCCATATAGTGACAGTTAGCAACATGGCAGATGAATCCAACATGTGTATATATAGAGTGCTAGCTACAAGGCAGATGAGTCCAACATGTTCATACCGAGAGAGATGTCTGATGATTCCAACATGTCCATATACTGAGAGCTAGCTAGATGGCAGAGAAGTCTAATATGTTGATATACAGAGAGATACCTACATGGCAGATCAGTCCAACATATCCATGCACAGAGATCAATCTATATGGCACCTGATTCCAAAATGTCCATATACAGAGAGCTGGCTACATGGCAGAGTAGTGCAACATTTCCATATACAGGGTATTAGCTACATGGCAGATAAATTCAACATGCCCGTATATGGAGAGCC
>NW_006408877.1:1925587-1931816 GCF_000296735.1 Chrysochloris asiatica
GCTACATGGAAGATGAGTTCAAAATGTCCATATACTGAGATTTAGCAACTTGGCAGAGGAGTCCATCATGTGCATATTTAGAGGACTTGCTACAAGGCAGATGAGTCAAATATGTTCATAAAGAGAGCTAGCTACATGGCAGAGTAGTGTAACATTTCCACAAAGATAGATCTAGCTACATTGTAGATGAGTCCAATGTGTCCATATACTGAGAGCTAGCTACATGGGAGAGTAGTCCAACATTTCTATATACAGAGTTCCAGCTACATGGCAGATGAGTCCTAATTGTCCATATACTGAGAGCTAGCTACATGGAAGAGTAGTACAACATGTCCATATACAGAGTAATAGCTAAATGGCAGATGAGTCCAACATGTGTATATTTAGAGGACTATCTACAAGTCAGATGAGTCCCACATGTTCATAAAGATAGAGCTAGCTACGTGGCAGAGTAGTGTAACATTTCCACTTAGAGCCTTCTAGCTACATTGTAGATGAGTGCAACATGACCATAAATTGAGAGCTAGCTACACTGCAGAGTAGTTGAACATATCTATATACAGTGTGCTAGATAAATGGCAGACGAGTCCAAAATGTCCATATACAGTGAGCTAGCTCCATGGCAGAGTAGTACAACATTTCCATCTATAGAGTTCTAGATACATGCCAGATGACTCCAAAGTGTCCATATACTGAGAGCTAAATACATGGCAGTGTAGTCCAACATGTCCATATACAGAGAGCTACCTACATGGCAGACATGTCCAACATGTTCATATACAGAGACTTACCTACATGGCAGATTAATCCAACATATCCATGCTCAGAAAGCTACATGCATGGCAGAGTAGTCCAACATGCCCATATACAGAGTACTAGCTACATGGCAGATGAGTCCAAATGTCCATATTCTGAGAGTTAGCAAAATGACAGATGAGTCCAACATGCGTATATTTAGAGTGCAAGCTACAAGACAGATGAGTCCAACATATTCATACAGAGAGAACTCTCTACACTGCTTATGAGTCATTCATGTCCATATACGGAGAGCTAGCTACATGGCAGATCAATCCAATATGTTCATATACAGAGAGTTACCTACATGGCAGATCAGTCCAACATATCCATGCACAAAGAACTAACTACAAGAGAGAGAAGTCAAAAATGTCCATATAGAGTGCTAGCTATATGGCAGAGTAGTGCAACATTTCCATCTACAGAGTTCTACCTACATGGCAGATAAGTCCAACGTGTCCATATACAGAGAACTAGATACATGGCAGACTAGTCCAACATGTCCATATATAGAGTAATAGCTACATGGCAGATGATTCCAACGTGTCCATATACTGAGACATAGCTACATGGCAGATGAGTTTAACATGTGTATATTTAGAGGGTTAACTACAAGGCAGATGATTCCAACATGTTCATTCACAGAGACCTTGGTACATGGCTGACAAGTCCAACATGTAGATGTACTGAGAGCTAACTACATGGCAGACATGTCCAATATGTTCATATACAGTGATCTATCTACATGGCAGATCAGTCCAACATATGCATGCACAGAGAACTAAATACAGGGCCGAGTAGTCCAACATGTTCACATTCAGAGTACTAGCTACATGGCCGATGAGTCCAACATGTCCATATAGTGACAGTTAGCAACATGGCAGATGAATCCAACATGTGTATATATAGAGTGCTAGCTACAAGGCAGATGAGTCCAACATGTTCATACCGAGAGAGATGTCTGATGATTCCAACATGTCCATATACTGAGAGCTAGCTAGATGGCAGAGAAGTCTAATATGTTGATATACAGAGAGATACCTACATGGCAGATCAGTCCAACATATCCATGCACAGAGATCAATCTATATGGCACCTGATTCCAAAATGTCCATATACAGAGAGCTGGCTACATGGCAGAGTAGTGCAACATTTCCATATACAGGGTATTAGCTACATGGCAGATAAATTCAACATGCCCGTATATGGAGAGCCCGCTTCATGGCAGAGTAGTCCA
Source organism: Chrysochloris asiatica (assembly GCF_000296735.1). Classification (NCBI taxonomy): domain Eukaryota; kingdom Metazoa; phylum Chordata; class Mammalia; order Afrosoricida; family Chrysochloridae; genus Chrysochloris; species Chrysochloris asiatica. Next base: position 1,927,620 of record NW_006408877.1, read on the forward strand.
ACATATCCATATAAAGAGTACTGACTACATGGAAGATGAGTCAAACATGTCCATATACTGAGAATTAAATACAAAATGCATATGAGTCCAACATGTGTATTTATAGAGGACTTGCTATAAGGCAGATGAGTCCAATGTGTTCATACTGTGAGAGCTGACTACATGACTGATGAGTCAGACATGCCCATATAAAGAGAGCTAACTATATGGCAAACAATTCCAGTATGTTCATATATGGAGAGTTAACTACATGGAAGATCAGCCCAACATATCCATGCACAGAGAGCTAGCTACATGGCAGACAAGAACAAAATGTCCATTTACAGAAAGATAGCTTCATGGCTGAGTAGTGCTATATTTCCATATACAGAATTCTAGCTACTTGGCAGATGATTCCAACATGTTGATACAAAGAGAGCTGGCTACATGACTGATGATTCCAACATGTCCACATACTGAGAACTAGCTACAAAATGCATATGAGGCCAACATGTGTATAAAGAAAGGACTTGCTACAAAGAAGATGAGTCCTACATGTTCATACAGTGAGAGCTGACTATATGACTGATGAGTTCAATATGCCCATATACAGAGAGCTACCTACATGGCAGAAAAGTCCTAAAAGTTCATATACAGAGAACTACCTACATGGCAGATCAATCCAACATATCCATGAACAGAGAGCTATATAAATGGCAGAATAGTCTACATGTTCATATACAGAGTACTAGCTACATTGCAGATAAATCCAACATGTCCATATACTGAAAGTTAGCTACATGGCAGATGAGTCCAACAACTCTATATAAAGAGGACTACCTACAAGGCAGATGACACCAACACGTTCTTACAGAGAGAGCTGGATAAATGGCTAATGAGTCCAACATGTCAATATACAGAGAGCTAGCTACATGGCAGACAAATCTAATACGTTCATATACAGAGAGCTACTTGCATAATAGCAGAACAGTCCAATATATCCATGTGCAAAGGGTAACTGCATGGCAGACGAGTCCAAATGTCCATATATAGAGAGCAGATTACTGCAACATTTCCATATACAGAGTTCTAGATACATGGCAGATGAGTCCAAGAGTCCATATAGCTAACTACATGGCAGAGTAGTCCAAGATGTCCATATACAGAGTACTAGCTGCAAGGCAGATAAGTCCAACATGTTCATGCAGAGAGAGCTGGCTACATGGCTGATGAGTACAACATTTCCATATGCAGAAAGCTAGCTACTGGCATAAAAGCCCAATATGTTCATATACACAGCGCTATCTACTTGGCAGATCAGACCAACATATCCATGCACAGAGTGCTAGCTATATGGCAGATGAATCCAACTAGTTTATATTTACCGGGCTAGCTATAAGCAGATGAGTCCAGCATGTTCATTCAGAGAGAGCTGTCTACATGGCTGATGAGTCCAACATGTTTATATACAGAGAGCTAGCTACATGGCAGACAAGTCCAATATGTTCATGTACAGAGAGATACCTACATGGCAGATATGTCCAACATATCCATGCACAGAGGTAGCTAATGGCAGACGAGTCCAAAATGTCCATATACAGAGAGCTAGCTACATGGCACAGTAGTGCAATATGTCCATATACAGAGTACTAGCTCCATGGCAGACGAGTCCAACATGTCCATAGACTGAGAGTTACCTCCATGTCAGAGTAGTCCAACATGTCCATATACAGAGTACAAGCTACATGGCAGATGAGTCCAGCTTTTCCATATACTGAGAATTAGCAACAAAAAGCATATGAGTACAACATGTGTATATATAGAGATCTTGCTACAAGGCAGATGAATCCAACATGTTCTTACAAAGCTGACTACATGGCTAATGAGTCCAACATTCCCTTATACAGAGAGCTAGCTATATGGCCGAAAAGTCCAGTATGTTCAAATACAGAGAGCTACCTACATGGCAGATCAGTCCAACATATCCATGAATAGAGAGCTATCTACATGGCATAAGAGTCTAAAATGTCCATATACAGAGTATTAGCTACATGGCAGATAAATCCACCATGTCCATATACTGAGAGTTAGCTACATGGAATAAGAATTCAACATCTGTATATATAGAGGACTAGCTACAAGGCAGATGAGTCCAATGTTCTTACACAGAGAGCTGGATAAATGGCTGATAAGTACAACATGTCCATATACTGATAGCTAGTTACATGGAAGACAAGTCCAATATATCCAAATATAGAGAGCAATCTACATGACAGATCAGTCAAACATATCCATGCCCAGAGAGCTAGCTACAGGGCAGACGAGTCCAAAATGTCCATATACAGAGAGCTAGATACATGACAGAGTAAGTGCAACATTTCCATCTACACAGTTCTAGCTAAATGGCAGATGAGTCCAACATGTCCATATACTGAGTGCTAGCTACATGACAGAGTAGTCCAACATGTCCATATACTGAGAGTTAGCTACAAAATGCAGATGATTCCAACATGTGTATATAAAGGACTTGCTACAAGTCAGATGAGTCCATTATATTCATACAGAGAGAGCAGACTACATGGCTGATGTGTCCAATATGAACATATACAGAGAGCTATCTACATGGAGACAAGTCCAATATGCTCATATACCGAGAGCTAACTACATGGCAGGTCAGTTCAACATATCCATGCACAGAGAGCTAATTACATGGCAGAAAAGACCAAAATATCCATATACTGTGAGCTAGCTACATGGCAGAGTAGTGCAAAATTTGCATATACAAAGTTCTAGCTCAATGGCGGATGAGTGCAACAGGTTCATATATAGGGAGCAAGCTACATGGCAGACCAGTCCAATGTGTTCATATACAGAGACCTATCAACATGGAAGATCAGTCCAACATATCCATGCACACAGAGTAGACTACATGGCTGATGTGTCCAATATGAACATATACAGAGAGCTATCTACATGGAGACAAGTCCAATATGCTCATATACAGAGAGCTAACTACATGGCGGGTCAGTTCAACATATCCATGCACAGAGAGCTAATTACATGGCAGAAAATTCCAAAATATCCACATACAGTGAGCTACCTACATGGCAGAGTAGTGCAACATTTGCATATACAAAGTTCTAGCTCAATGGAAGTTGAGTGCAACGGATTCATATATATGGAGCAAGCTACATGGCAGACCAGTCCAATATGTCCATATACAGAGACTTATCAACATGGAAGATCAGTCCAACATATCCATGCACACAGAGCTAGATATATGGCAGAGTAGTCCAACATGTCCATATACAGAGTCCTAGCTATATGGCAGATGAGTCCAACATGTCCATATACTGAGAGTTAGCTACACGGAAGATGAGTGCAACATGTGTATATTTAGAAGGGTAGCTACAAGGCAAATTAGTCCAACATGTTAATACACAGAAAGCTGGCTACATAACTGATGATTCCAACATGTTGATATACTGAGAGCTAGCTACATGGCAGACAAGTCCAATAAGTTCATATACAGAGAGCTACCAACATGGCAGATCAGTCCCACATATCCTTGCACAGAGAGCTAGCTACCTGACAGATGAGTTCAAAAGATCCATAAACAGAGAGTTAGCTACATGGCTGAGTAGTGCAACATTTCCATTTACAGAGTTATAGCTACATGGCAGATGAGTCTAACGTGTACATATACTATGAGATAGATACATGTCAGAGTACTCCAACATGTACATATACACAGTACTAGTTACATGGTAGATGAGTCCAACACATCCATATACTGAGAGTTAGCTGCAAAATGCAGGTGAGTCCAACATAAGTATGTATACAGGACTTGTTACAAGGCAGATGAGTCCAAAATGTTCAAACAGAGAAAGCGGGCTACGTGGTTGATGAGTCCAACATGTCCATTTACAGAGAGCTACCTCCATGGCAGAAAAGTCCAATATGTTCATATACAGAGAGCTACCTATATGGAAGATCAGTCCAACATATCCATGCACAGAGAGCTAGCTACATAGCACACGAGTCCACAATGTCCATATACAGAGCGCCAGCTACATGGCAGAGTAGGTGCAACATTTCCATAAACAGAGTTGTAGCTATATGGCAGATGAGTCCAACGTGTCCATATACTGAGACCTAGCTACATGGCAGAGTAGTCCAACATGCCCAGATACAGAGTACTAGCTACATGGCAGAGGA
>NW_006408877.1:1932161-1933303 GCF_000296735.1 Chrysochloris asiatica
CAGATGAGTCCAACGTGTCCATATACTGAGACCTAGCTACATGGCAGAGTAGTCCAACATGCCCAGATACAGAGTACTAGCTACATGGCAGAGGAGTCCAACATGTCCATATACTGAGAGTTAGCTACAAAATGCAGATGAGTCCAATATGTGTATATATAGAGGACTTGCTACAAGGAAAAAGAATCCAAAATGTTCATATTGAAACAGCGGCTACATGGCTGATGTTTCCAACAGGTCCATATACGGAGAGCTAACTACATGGCAGACAAATCCAATATGTTAATATACAGAGAGCTACGTACATGGCAGATCAGTCCAACATATCCATGCACACAGGGCTAGCTACATGGCAGACGAGTGCACAACATCCATATATAGAGAGCTAGCTACATGGCAGATGAGTCCAACGTGTCCATATACTGAGACCTAGCTACATGGCAGAGTAGTCCAACATGTCCATATACAGAGTACAAGCTACATGGCAGATGAGTCCAACATGTCCATATACTGCGAGCTAGCTACATGGCAGAGTAGTCCAACATGTGCATGTACACAGTACTAGCTACGTGGCTTATGAGTCCAATATACCATATACTGAGAGTTAGCTACATGGCAGATGAGTCTAACATGTGTATATATAGAGGACTAGCTAAAAGGCACATGAGTGCAACATGTTCATACAGAGAGAGCTGGTTACATGCCTGATGAGTCCAACAGGTCCATATACAGAGGGCTACCTACGAGGTAGATGAGTCCAACATGTCCATAAACTGAGAGTTGGTAACATGGCAGCTGAGTCCAACATGTGTATATTCAGAAGGCTAGCTATAAGGCAGATGAGTCCAATATTTTCATAGACAGTGACATGGCTACATGGCTGATGATTCCAACATATACAAATACTGAGAGCTAGCTACATGACAGACAAGTCTAATATGATCATATACAGAGAGCTACCTACCAGGCAGATCAGTACAAAGTATCCATGCACAGAGAGCTAGCTACATGGCAGACGAGGCCAAAATGTCCATATACAGAGGGCTAGCTACATGGCAGAGTAGTGCAACATTTCTATATAGAGAGATTTAACTACATGGAAAATGAGTCCAACATGTCCATATACTGAGAGCTAGCTACAT
>NW_006408877.1:1933832-1934422 GCF_000296735.1 Chrysochloris asiatica
TGATGAGTCCAACATGCCCATATGCAGAGAGCTACCTACATGGCAGACAATTCCTGTATATTCATATATGGAAAGCTACCTACATGGCAGATCAGTCCAACATATCCATGCACAGGGAGCTAGCTACATGGCAGACTAAGTCAAAATGTCCATATATAGAGAGCTAGCTACATGCCAGAGTAGTGCAACATTTACATATATAGAGTTTTAGCTTCATGGCTGATGAGTCCAACATGTCTATATACTGAGAGCTTGGTACATGGCAGAGCAGTCCAACATATCCATATACAGAGTAATAGCTACATGGCACATGAGTCCAACATGTCCATATAGTGAGAATTAGTTACAAGATGCATATGAGTCCATCATGTGTATATACAGTGGACTTCCTACAAGGCAGATGAGTTCAATATGTGTCTACAGAGAGAGCTGAATACATGACTAATGAGTCCAACATGCCAATATACAGAAAGCTAGGTACATGGCAGACGAGTCCAAAATGTCCAAATAGAGGGAGCCTGCTATATGGAAGAGTAGTGCAAAATTTCCATATACAGAGTTCTAGCTACATGGAAGATGAGTCCAACTTG
>NW_006408877.1:1937288-1943091 GCF_000296735.1 Chrysochloris asiatica
CATGTGTATATGTAGAGCACTAGCTACAAGACAGATGAGTAAAACATGTTCATATAGAGAGAGCTGCCTACATGGCTGATGAGTCCAACATGTCTTTGTACAGAAAGCAAGCTACATGGAAGACAAGTATATATGTTCATATACAGAGAGCTCACTACATGGCATAGTAGTGCAACATTTCCATATATAGAATCCTAACTACATGGCAGATGAGTCCCATGTGTCCATATACAGAGAGATAGCTACATGGCATAGTAGTCCAACATGTGCATATACAGAGTACTAGCTACAATGCAGATGGGTCCAACATGTCCATATACTGAGAGTTAGCTACATGGCAGATGAATCCATCATGTGTATATTTAGAGGGCTAGCTACAAGGCACATGAGACCAACATATTCATAAACAAAGAGCTGTCCACATGGAAGACAAGTCCTATATGTTCATATACAAAGAGCTGCCTACATGGCAGATCAGTCCAACATATCCATGCACACAGAGCTAGACACATGGTAGATGAGTCCAAAATGTTCATATTCAGGGAGATAACTACATGGAAGAATGGCGCAATTTTTCCATGTACATAGTTCTAGCTACATGAAAGACAGCCCTACATATACTGAGAGCTATCTACATGGCAGAGTAGTGCAACATTTTCATATAGAGAGCTCGAGATCCATAGTAGATGAGTCCAATGTGTCCATACACAGAGAGCTAGCTACATGTCAGAGTAGTGCAACATTTCCATATACTGACTTTGAACTACATGGCAGATGAGTCCAACATGTCCATATACCGAGAGTTAGATAGATGGCAGATGAGTCCAATATGTTCATACAGAGAGAACTGACTACAAGGCTGAGGAGACCAACATGTACATATATTGAGATCTAGCTCCATGGCAGATGAGTCCAATATGTCCATATACACAGAGCTACCTACATGGCAGATCAGCCCAACATATCCATGTACAGAGAGCTAGCAACATGGCAGACGAGTCCAAAATGTCCATATACAGAAAGCCAGCTACATGCCAGAGTAGTGTAGCATTTCCATATACCGAGTGCTAGCTACATGGCAGATGAGTCCAACGTGTCCATATACTGAGAGCTAGATACATGTCTGATGCGTCCATCATGTGTTTATACAGAGGACTAGCTACAAGGCAGATGAGTCAAACATATGTATATATACAGGACTAGCATCAAGGCTGATGAGTCCAACATGTTCATACAGAGAGAGCTGGCTACATGGCTGATGTGTTCAACATATCCATATACAGAGTACTATCTACATGGTAGATGAGTCCAACATGTTCATATACTGAGTGTTAACAACATGGTAGATAAGGCCAACATGAGTTTATATAGAGGACTAGCTAGAAGGCAGATGAATCCAACATGTTCATACAGAGAGAGCTGGTTACATCTCTATATATACACAGAGTGCTAACTACATGGCAGATCAGTCCAACATATCCAGGTACAGAGATCTACCTACATGACACAGTAGTGCCACATTTCCATATACAGAATTCTAGGTATATGGCAGGTGAGTACAAGCTTTCCATATAGTGAAAGCTAGCTACATGGCTGTGTAGTCCAACATGTCCATATACAGAGTACTAGCTACACGGCAGATGAGTCCAACATGTCCATATAGTGAGAGTTAGCTACATGACAGATGAAGCCAAAATGTGTATATATAGAGGACTAGCTACAAGGCAGTTGAGTCCAACATGTTCATACAGAGAGAGCTGGTTATATTGCTGATGAGTCCAACATATCCATATACAGAGAACTAGCTACATGGCAGACAAGTCCAATATGTTCATATACAGAGTGCTACCTACATGGCAGATCAGTCCAACACATATATGCACAGAGACCTAGCTACATGCCAGACGAGTCCAAAATGTTCATGTAGAGAGCTAGCTACATGGCAGAGTAGAGCAACATTGTAATATACAGAGTTCTAGATATATGGCAGATTAGTCCAATATGTCCAAATACTGAGAGGTAGCCACATGGCAGATGAGTCCAACATATCCATATACTGAGACTTAGCTATATGGCAGATGAGACAATCAAGTGTATATATAGAGGACCACCTACAAGACAGATGAGTCCCACATATTCATACAGAGAGAGCTGGATACATGGCTGATGAGTTCAACATATCTGTATACAGATAGCTAGCTACATGGCAGACACGTGCAATATGTTTATATACAGAGAGCTACCTAGGGGGCAGATCAGTCCAACATATCCCTGCACAGAGAGCTAGCTATATGGCAGACGACTGAAAAGTGTCCATACACAAAGTTCTCGCTACATGGCAGAATAGTACAACATGTCCATATACAGAGTATTTGTTACATAGTAGATGTGTCCAAAATATCCATATATTCAGAGTTAGCTACATGGCAGATGAGTCCAACGTGTGTATCTATAGAGTACTAACTAAAAGTCAGATGACTCCAACATGTTCGTACAAAGAGACATGGCTACATGTCTGGTGAGTCCAACATGTCTATATACAGAGAGCTAGCTTCATGTACAGACAAGTCCAATATGTTCATATTTAGAGAGCTCCCTACATGGTAGATCAGTCCAACATATCCATGCACAGAGAGCTAGCTACATGTCAGACGAGTCCAAAATGTCAATATACAGAGAGCTATCTATATGGAAGATTAGTGCAACATTTCCATATAGTGTTCTAGCTACATGGCAGATGAGTCCAACGTGTCCATATATTGAGAGCTAGCTGCATGGAAGATTACTCCAACATGTCCATGCACAGAGAACTAGCTACACGGCACACGAGTCCAAAATGTCCATATACAAAGAGCTATCTACATCACAGAGTATTCCAACATTTCCACATAGAGTGTTCTAGCTACAAGGCAAATGATTCCAACATGTCCATATACTGAGAGTTACCTATATGTCAGATGTCTCCAACATGTGTATATATAGAGGAGTAGCTACAAGGCTATGAGTCCAACATTTTCATACAGAGAGAGCTGGCTTCATGGCTGATGAGTCCCATGTGTCCATATACAGAGATCTAGCTACAAGGCAGACAAGTGCAATATATTCATAGACAGAGGTCTACCAACATGGCAGATCCATCCAACATATCCATTCACAGAGAGGTAGCTACATGACAGACGAGTCCAAAATGTCCATATAAAGAGAGCTAGCTACATAGCAGGGTAGTTCAACATTTCCATATACAGAATTCTAGATACAAGGCAGATGATTCCAACATGTCCATATAATGAGAGCTAGCTACATGGCAGAGCAGTCCATCATGTCCATATACAGAGTACTAGTTACATGGCAGTTGAGTCCAACATATCCATATACTGAGAGTTAGCTACATGGCAGATGAGTACAAAATGTGTATATAGAGGATTACCTGCAAGCAAAACACAACATATTCATACAGAGCGAGGTGTCTACTTGCCTGGTAAGTCCAACATGTGCATATACAGAGTGCTAGCTACATAGTAGACAAGTCTAATGTGTTCATATACAGAGAGAGCTGCCTACATGGCAGATCAGTCCAACATATCCAGGTACAGAGAACTACCTACATGGCACAGTAGTGCAACATTTCCATATAAAGAGTTCTACCTACATGGCAGATGAGTCCAACCTGTCAATATACTGAGAGTTGGCAACATGGCAGATGAGGCCAACATGTGTATATATAGAGGACTAACTACGAGTCAGATGAGTCCAACATGTTCATACAGAGAGAGCTGTTTACATGGCTGATGAGTCCAACATGTCCATATACAGAGAACTAGCTACATAGCAGACACGTCCAATATGTTCATATACAGAGAGCTAACTACATGGTAGATCAGTTTAACATATCCACACACAGAGAGCTAGCTACATGCCATACGAGTCCAAAATGTCCATATAGAGAGCTAGCTACATGGCAGAGCAGTGCAACATTGCCATATATAAAGTTCTAGCTACATGAAAGTTTAGTCCAACGTGTGCATATACTGAGAGATAGCTACATGGCAGATGAGTCCAACACATCCATATACTGAGAGTTAGCTATATGGCAGATGAGATCAACATGTGTATATACAGAGGATGACCTACAAGACAGAGGAGTCCCACATGTTCATACAGAGATTGCTGACTACATGGCTGATGAGTTCAACATATCCATATACAGATAGCTAGCTACATGGCAGACACGTGCAATATGATTATATACAGAAAGCTAGATACATGGAAGATCAATCCAACATATCCATGCACAGACGAGTGAAAAATGTCCATACACAGATTTCTAGCTACATGGCAGAGTAGTCCAACATTCCCATATACAGAAAACTAGCTTCATGGCACACGAGTCCTAAATGTCCATATACAGAGAGCTATCTACATCACAGAGTATTCCAACATTTCCACATACAGTGTTCTAGCTACATGGCACAAAAGTCCAACATGTCTGTATACTGAGAGTTAACTACATGTCAGATGTCTCCAACATGTGTATATATAGAAGAGTATCTACAAGGCAGATGAGTTCAACATGTTCATACAGAAAGAACTGGTTTCATGGCTGATGAGTCCCATATGTCTGTGTACACAGATCTAGCTACATGGCACACAAGTCCAATATATTCATATACAGAGATCTACCTACATGGCAGATCCTTCCAATATATTCATGCACAGAGAGGTAGCTACATGCCAGATGAGTCCAAAATGTCCATATAAAGAGAGCTATCTACATGGCAGAGTTGTGCAACATATATTTGCAGAGTTCTAGTTACATGGCAGATGAGTCCAAGCTGTCCATATACTGAGAGCTAGCTCTGGTAGCGTAGTGGTTACGAAACGGGTTGTGAACTGTAACGTCAGCAGTTTGAAACTACCAGCTGTTCCGCAGGAGAAAGATGAGGCGTTCTGCTCCCGTAAAAATTTACAGCCTAGGAAACCTTGTGCAGGGTCACTATGAGTCGGAACCGACTCCACGGCACTTAACAACAAAAACAACAAGCTACATGGCTGCGTAGTCCAACAAGTCCATATACAGAGTTCTAACTACATGAGAGATGAGTCGAACGTGTCCATATAATGATTGCTAGATACATGGCAGAGTAGTCCAACATGTCCATATACAGTGTACTAGATAAATGGCAGATGAGTCCATCATGTCCATATACTGAGACTTGGCTATATGGCAGATGAGTCCACCATGTGTGACCTTTAGAGGACAAGCTACAAGGCAGATGAGTCCATCATGTTCATACACAGAGCTGGCTACATGGCTGATGAGATCAACATGTCCTTATATTGAGAGCTAACTACATGGTAGAGAAATCCAATATGTTAATATACAGAGTGCTGTTTACATGGCAGATCAGTCAAACATATCCATGCAAAGAGAGCTAGCTACATGGCAGAGGAGTCCAATATGTCCATATATAGAGAGTTAGCTACATGGCAGAGTAGAGCAACATTTCCCTATACAGAGTTATAGATACATGGCAGATGAGTCCAATATGTCCATATACTGAGGGCTAGCTACACGGCAGATGAGTCCACCATGTGTATACATAGAGGACTACCTACAAGGCAGAAGGGTCCAATATGTACATACAGAGACAGCTGGCTACATGGCTGATGAGTCCAACATGTGTATATATAGATGACTAACAACAAGGCAGATAAGTTCAACATGTTCATACAGAGAGAATTGGCTACATGTCTCATGAGTCCCATATGTCCATATACTGAGAGCTACCTACGTGACAGACAA
>NW_006408877.1:1943451-1945018 GCF_000296735.1 Chrysochloris asiatica
AGGGGAGTGTCTACATGTTTGATGAGTCCAACATGTGCATATACAGATGGATAGCTACATGGTAGACAAGTCCAATATGTTCATATAAATCAAGCTACCTACATCGCAGATCAGTTCAACATATCCACGTACCGAGAGCTACCTACATGGCACAGTAGTAAAACATTTCCATATACAGCGTTCTAGCTACATGGCAGATGAGTTCAAGCTGTCCATATACTGAGAGCTAGCTACATGGCAGCGTAGTCCAACATGTCCATATACAGAGTAGTAGCTACATGGCAGATGAGTCAAACATGTCCATATACTGAGAGTTAGCTACATGGCAGATGAGGCCGACATGTGTATATATAGAGGGCTAGCTACAAGGCAGTTGAGTCCAACAGGTTCATAAAGAGAGAGCTGGTTACATGGCTGATGAGTCCAACATGTCCATATATAGAGAACTAGCTACATGGCAGACAAGTCCAATATGTTCATATACAGAGAGCTACCTCCATGGTACATCAGTCCAACATATCCACGCACAGAAAGATAGCTAATTGGCAGACCAGTCCAAAATGTCCATATAGAGAGCTAGCTACATGGCAGCATAGTGCAACATAGCCATATACAGAGTTCTAGCTACATGGCAGATTAGTCCAACGTGTCCATATACTGAGAGATAGCTACATGGCAGATGAGTCCAACACATCCATATCCTGAGAGTTAGCTATATGGCAGATGAGACCAACATGTGTATATATAGAGGATGACCTACAAGTCAGATGAGTCCCACATGTTCATACAGAGAGACCTGACTACATTGCTGATGGGTTCAACATATCCATATACAGATAGCTAGCTACATGGCAGACACGTGCAATATGTTTATATACAGAGAGCTACCTACATGGCACATCAGTCCAACATAACCATGCAAAGAGAGCTAACTATATGGCAGATGAGTGAAAAATGTCCATACACAGAGTTCTAGCTACATGGCAGAGTAGTACAACATATCCATATACAGAGTGTTAGTTACATGGCAGATGAGTCCAAAATGTCCACATACTGAGAGTTAACTGCATGGTAGATGAGTCTAATATGTGTATATATAGAGGACTAGCTACAAGGCAGATGAGTCCAACATGTCCATACAAAGAGAGCTGGGTCCATACAAAGAGAGCTGGGTACAAGGCTGATGAGTACAACATGTCCATATACTGAGAGCTAGCTACATGGCAGAGTAGTCCAACATGTCCAGGTACAGAACACTAGCTACATGGCAGATGAGTCCAACGTGTCCTTATACTGAGAGTTAGCTACATGGCAGCTGACTCCAATATGTGTATACAGATAGAATTAGTTAAAAGGAAGATGAATCCAACATGTTCATACAGAAAGAGCTGGCTACATGGCTGATGGGTCCAACATGTCCATATACTGAGAGATAGCTACATGGCAGAGTAGTCCAACATGTCCATGTACAGAACACTAGCTACATGGCAGATGAGTCCAACATATCCATGCACAGAGAGCTAGTTACATGGCAGACAAGTCCAAAATGTCCATATACAGAGAGCTA
>NW_006408877.1:1945118-1947547 GCF_000296735.1 Chrysochloris asiatica
ATATACAGAGAGCTAGCTACATGGCAGAGTAGTGCAACATTTCCCTATAAAGAGTTCTAGCAACATGGCAGATGAGTCCAACGTGTCCATATACTGAGAACTAGTTACCTGGCAGAGTAGTGCGACATATCCATATGCAGATTGCTAGCAAAATGGCAGATGAGTCCAACAGGTCCATATGCTGAGAGTTAGCTACATGGCAGATGAGTCCAACATATGTATATACAGAGAGCTAGCTACATGGCAGACAAGTCCAAATGTCATATACAGAGAGCTACCTACAGGGTAGAACAGTCCAACCTATCTATACACAGAGAGCTAGCTACATCGCAGATGAGTCCAAAATGTCCATATACAAAGAGCTAGCTACATGGCTGAGTAGTCCAACGTTTCCATATACCGAAATTTAGCTACATGGCAGAGTAAATTAACATGTGTATATATAGAGAACTAGCTACTAGGCAAATGTCCAGCATGTTCATCCAGAGAGAGCTGGATACATGGCTGATGAGGCCAACATGTTCATATAAAGAGAGCTAGCTACATAGCAGAGCAGTCCAACATATCCATGCACAACGAGGTAGCTACATGGCAGACGAGTCCAAAATGTCCATATACAGAGAGCTAGCTACATCACAGAGTAGTGCAACATTTCCACATACAGAGTTCTGGCTCCGTGGCAGATAAGTACAATGTGTCCATATACTGAGAGCTAGCTACATGACAGAGTAGTCCAGCATTTCCATATACTGAGAACTAGCTACATGGCAGAAAAGTCCAATATGTTCCTATACAGAGAGTTCACTACATGACAGATCAGTCAAACATATCCATGCACCGAGAGCTAGCTATATGGCAGATGAGTCCATAATGTGTAACATTTCCATATATAGAATTCTAGCTACACAGCACATGAGTCCAACATGTCCATATATTCAAGAATTATGTACATGGCATAGGAGTCCAATATGTGTATATATAGAGGATTAGTTACAAGGCAGATGAGTCCAATATGTTTATACAGAGATAGCTGGCTACATGGCAGAGTCCAAAATGTCCATATACAGAGAGACAACTGCATGGCTGAGTAGTGCAACACTTCCATAAATAGAGTTCTAACTCCATGGCATATGAGTCCAACATGTTCATATACTGACAGCTAGTTACATGGCAGAGTAGTCCAACATGTCGATATACAGAGTACTAGCTACATGGCACATGTGTCCTAATGCCATATGCTGAGAGTTAGCTACAACACAGATTAGTCCAACATGTTCATACAGAGACCTGGCTACATGACTGATGAATCTAATATGTTCATATACAGAGAGCTACCTACGTGGCAGATCAGCGCAACATATCCATGCACAGAGAACTGGCTACATGGCAGACAATTCCAATATGTTCATATATAGAGAGCTACCTACATGGTAGACCAGCCCATCATATCCATGCACAGAGCCCAAAATGTCCATATACAGAAAGCTAGCTACATGGCAGAGTAGTGCAACGTGTCCATATAAAGAGTTCTAGCTACATGGCTGATGAGGCTAACATGTCCATATATTGAGAGTTAGCTACATGGCAGATGAGTCCGATATATGTATATATATAGGACTAGCTACAAGGCAGATGAGTCAAACTTGTTCATACAAAGAGAGCTGGATATATGGCTGATGAGTCCAACATGTACATATACAGAGATCTAGCTACATGGCAGACAAGTCCAATATCTTCATACACAGAGAGCTACAAACATGACAGGTCAGTCCAAAATATCCATGTACAGAGAGCTAGCTACTTGGCAAACGAGTCCAATATGTTCAAACACAGAGTGCTACCTAAATGGCAGATCAGTCCAACATAACCATGCACAGAGAGCTAGCTACATGGTAGACCAGTCCAAAATGTCCATATACAGAGAGCTACCTACATGGCTGAGTAGTGAAACATTTCCATATAGAGATATCTTACTACATGTAGATTTTCCAAAGTGTCCATATACTGAGAGCTAGCTACATAGCAGAGTAGTCCAACATGTCCATTTACAGAGTACTAGCTACATGGCAGATGAATCCAACATGTCCATATACTGAAAGTTAGCTACATGGCAGATGAATCCATCATGTGTATATATTGAGGACAAGCTACAAGGCAGATGAGTCCAACACGTTCTTCCAGAGAGAGCTGGATACATGGCTGATGAGTCCAACATGACCATATACAGAGAGCGAGCTACATTGCAGACAAGTACAATATGTTCATATCTGAGAGCTAACTACATGGCAGATCAGTCCAACATATCCATGCACAGAGAGCTAGGTACATGGCAGACAAGTCCAAAATGTCCATATACAGAGAACTAGCTACATGGCAGAGTAGTGCAACATTTCCATACACAGAGTTCTAGCTACATGGAAGATGAGTCC
>NW_006408877.1:1947647-1950545 GCF_000296735.1 Chrysochloris asiatica
ACAGAGAACTAGCTACATGG
Source organism: Chrysochloris asiatica (assembly GCF_000296735.1). NCBI lineage: Eukaryota > Metazoa > Chordata > Mammalia > Afrosoricida > Chrysochloridae > Chrysochloris > Chrysochloris asiatica. The sequence continues at coordinate 1,947,668 of NW_006408877.1, forward strand.
CAGAGTAGTGCAACATTTCCATACACAGAGTTCTAGCTACATGGAAGATGAGTCCATCATGTCTATACACTGAAATTTAGCTACATGGCAGTTGAGTCCAACATGTGTATCTATGGAATGCTAGTTTCCTGGCAGATGAGTCCAACATGTTCATACAGAGAGAGCTGGCTACATGGCTGATGAGACCCACAAGGCCATATACAGAGAGATAGTTGCATAGCAGACAAGTTCAATAAATTTATATACAGAGTGGCATACACATGGCAGATAAGGTCAACATATTCATGTACAGAGAGCTAGCTACATGGCAAACGAATCCAAAATGTCCATATACAGCGATCAAACTATATGACAGAGTAGTGCAAGATTTCCTTATACAGAGCTCTGGGTACATGGCAGATGAGTCGAACGTGTCCATATAGTGAGAACTAGTTACATGGCAGAATAGTCCAACATGTCTATATACAGAGTACGATCTACATGGCATATTAGTCCTACATGTCCCTATAATTAGAGTTATCTACATGGCGGATGAATCCAACATGTGTATATATAGAGGACTAGCTACAAGGCAGATGAGTCCAACATGTTTATATAAAGAGGGAGCTGGCTACATGGTGGATGAGTCCAACATGTGTATATTCAGAGGAATAGCTACAAGGCAGATGAGTCCACCGTGTTCATAGAGAGAGCTGGCTACATGACTGATGAGTCAAACATGTCGATATATAGAGAGCTACCTACATTGCTGAGTATTGCAACATTTCTATATACAGAGATCTAGCTACACGCAGATGAGTCCAACGTGTCCATATACTGAGAGCTAGCTACATGGCAGAGTAGTCCAACACTTCGATATACAGAGAGCTACCTACATGACAAAGCAGTCTAAATCATTCATGCATAGAGAGGTAGCTACATGGCAGATGAGTCCAAAATGTCCATATACAGAGAGCTACCTACATTGCTGAGTAATGCAACATTTCCATATACAGAGATCTTGCTACATGCAGATGAGTCCAACGTGTCCATATACTGAGAGCTAGCTACATGTCAGAGTAGTCCAACATGTCAATATACAAAGTACTAGCTACATGACAGATGAGTATAACATATCCATATCCTGAGAGTCAGCTACATGGCAGATGAATCCAACATGTGTATATATTGAGGACTAGCTACAAGACACATGAGTCCAATGTGTTCATACAGATAGAGCTGGCTAAAAGTTTGAAGAGTCCAACATGTCCATATACTGAGATCTAGCTAGATGACACACAAGTCCTATATGTAAATATACAGAGAGCTACGTACAGGGTAGATCAGTCCAACTTATCCATGCATAGAGAGCTGGCTACATGGCAGACGAGTCCAAAATGTCCATATACAGAGACCTACCTACATGGCAGAGTAGTGCAACATTTCCATATGCAGAGTTCTAGTTACATGGCAGATGAGTCCAACGTGTCCGTATACTGAGAGCTAGCTACATGGCAGAGTAGTGCAACAATCCCAAAAACAGAGTTCTAGTTACATGGCAGATGAGGCCAACATGTCCATAAACTGAGAGTTAGCTACATGGCAGATGAGTCCAACTTTTTCATACAAAGAGAGATGGATATATGGCTGATGAGTCCAACATGTCCATATACAGGGAGCTAGCTAAATGGCAGATCAGTCTAACATTTCCATGCACAGAGTGCTATCTACATGGAAGACGATTCTAAAATGTCCATATATAGCGAGCTAGTTGCATGGAATAGTTTTGCAACATTTCCATATACAGAGTTCTAGGTAAATGGCAGATGAGTCCAACTTGTCCCTATACTGAGAGCTAGCTACATCGCAGAATAGTCCAACATGTCCATATATAGACTACTATCTACATGGCAGGTGAGTCTAACATGTCCATATACTGAGAGTTAGCTACATGGCAGATGAATCCAGCATGTGTGTGTATTGAAGACTAGCTACAAGGCAGATGAGTCCAACATGTTCATTCAGAGAGAGCTGAATACATGGTTGATGAGTCCAACATGTCCATATACAGAGAGCACACTACGTTGCAGACAAGTCCAATATGGTCATATTCTGAGAGCTAACTACATGTCAGATCAGTCCAACATATCCATGCACAGAGAGCTAGCTACATGGCAGACGAGTCCAAAATGTCCATATACAGAGAGTAAGGTACATGGCAGAGTTGTGCAACATTTCAATACACAGAGTTCTAGCTACATGGCAGATGAGTCCAACGTGTCCATGTACTGAGAGATAGCTACATGGCAGAGCAATCCAACATTTTCATATACAGAGTACTATCTACATGGCAAATGAGTCCAACATGTCCATATATTGAGAGTTAGCTACATGGCAGATGAGTCCAACATATGTATATATAGAGGACTAGCTTCAAGGCAGATGAGTCCAACATGTTCATACAGAGAGAGCTGTCTACATAGCTAATGAGTCCCACACCTCCATATACAGCGAGCTAGCTACATGGAAGATCAGCACAACATATCTATGCACAGATAGCAAGCTACATGGCAGACAAGTCCAATATGTTCATATATGGAGAGCTCCCTACATGGCAGATCACCCAACATATCCATGCACTGAGTCCAAAATGTACATATACAGAAAGCTACATAAATGGCAGTGTAGTTCAACATTTCCATATACAGAGTTCTAGCTACATGGCAGGTTAGGACAACATGTCCATAATCTGAGAGTTAAGCTACATGGCAGATGAGTTCAACATGAGTATATATAGAGAACTAGCTACAAGGCAGATGAGTCCAACTTGTTCACACAAAGAGAGATGGCTACATGGCTGATGAGTCCAACTTGTATATATATAGAAGACTAGCTACAA
>NW_006408877.1:1950946-1951348 GCF_000296735.1 Chrysochloris asiatica
ATATATAGAGGACTAGTTACAAGGCATATGTGTCCAACATGTTCATACAGAGAGAGCTAGCTACATGGCTGATGAGTCCAACATATCAATATACAGTGAGTTAGCTACATGGCAGACAAGTCCAATAAGTTCTTATACAGAGAGCTAACTACATGGCAGATCCGTCGAACATATGCATGCACAGAGCTAAATGACAGACAAATCCATAATGTCCATATACAGAGAGCTAGCTACATGGCAGAGTAGTGCAATATTTCCATATACAATGTTCCAGCTACATGGCAGATGAGTCCAACCTGTCCATGTACTGAAAGCTAGCCACACAGCAGAGTAATCCAACATGTCCATATATAAAGTGCACTACCTACATGATAGATATGTCCACCATGTCCATATACTGAG
>NW_006408877.1:1952871-1974750 GCF_000296735.1 Chrysochloris asiatica
TCTAGCTACATGACAGATGAGTCCAACGTGTCCATATACTGAGAGATATTTACATGGCAGAGTAGTCCAACATGTCCATATATAGTGTAATAGCTACATGGCTAATGAGTCCAACATGTGTATATTTAGAGGGCTAGCTACAAGGCAGATATGTTCAACATGTGTAAATTCTGAGGGCTAGCTACAAGGCAGATGAGTCCAACATGTTAATATACAGAGAGCTGGCTACATGGCTGATGAGTCCACCGTGTCCATATACTGAGAGTTAGCTTCACGGAAGATGACTCCAACGTGTGTATATATAGAGGACTAGCTACAAGGCAGTTGAGTCCAACATGCTCATACAAAGAGAGCTGGCTACATGGCTGACGAGTCCAACATGTCCATATACAGAGAGCTAGCTATAGGTCAGACAAGTATAATATGTTCATATGCAGAGTGCTACCCACATGGCAGATGAGTCCAAAAATCCATGCACAGAGAGTTAGCTACACGGCAGTCGAGTCCAGAATGTCCATATACATAGAGCTAGGTACATGGAAGATGAGTCCAACATGTGTATTTTTATAGGGTAAGCTACAAGGCAGATGAGTGCAACATGTTCTTACAGAGAGAGCTGGCTACATGGTTGATGATTCCGACATGTCCATATACTGAGATTACCTACATGGCAGATCAGTCCAACATATCTATGCAGAGAGCTAGCTACATATCAGACGAGTCCAAAATATCCATATACAGAGAGCTAGCTACATGGCAGATTAGTGCAACATTTCCGTATACAGAATTCTAGCTACATGGCAGTTGAGTCCAACGTGTCCATATAATGAGAGCTAACTACATGGCAGAGTAGTCCAACATGTCCATATACAGAGTGCTAGCTACATGACAGATGAGTATAAAATGTCCATATTCTGAGAGCTAGCTACACGGTAGATGAGTCCAACATGTGTATATATAGAGGACTAGCTAAAAGGCAGATGAGTCCAACACGTTCATACAGAGAAAGCTGTCTACATGGCTGATGAGTCCAACATGTCCATATAAAGACTACTAGCTACATGGCATACGAGGCCAAAATGTCAATATATAGAGAGATAGCTACACGGCAGAGTAGTGCATCATTTCCATATACATAGTTCTAGCTACATGGCAGATGAGTCCAACTTGTCCATATACTGAGAGCTAGCTATATAGCAGACAAGTCCAAAATGTCCATATACACAGAGCTAGCTACATTGCATAGTAGTGCATCATTTCCATATACAGAGTTCCAGCTATATGGCAAATGAGTCCAACGCGTCCATATACTGAGAGATAGCTACATGACAGAGAAGTCCAACATGCCCATATACAGAGTACTAGCTACATGGCAGATGAGTCCATCATGTCCATATGCTGAGAGTTAGCTACATGGCAGATTAGTTCAATATGTGTATATATAGAGGACTAGCAACAAGGCAGATGAGTCCAACATGTTCATACAGAGAGAGCTGCCTACAAAGCAGACAAGTCCAATATGTTCATATACAGAGAGGTACCAACATAACAGATCAGTCAAACATATCCATGCACAGAGTTAGCTACATGCAGATGAGTCCAACATGTTCATAACTAGATAGCTGGCTACATGGCTGATGAGTCCAACATGTCCATATTTGAGAGCTACCTACATGTCAGACAAGTCAATTTGTTCATATACAGACAGCTACCTAAAAAATGCAGATCAACCCAACATATCCATGCACAGAGAGCGAGCTACATGGCAGATGAGTCCAAAATGTCCATATACAGAGAGCAAGCTATATGGCATAGTAGTGCAACATTTCCATATACACAGTTCTAGCTACATGCCTGATGAGTCAAACATGTGTATTTTTAGAGAGCTACCTACATGACAGATGAGTCCAACATGTTCATACAGAGAGCTGGGTACATGGCTGATGAGTCCAACATGTCCCTATACAGAGCGCTAGCTCCATGGTGGACTCATTTGCCATGTAGCTAATTCTCAGTATATGGACATGTTGGACTCATCTACCATGTAGCTAGTATTCTGTATATGGACATGTTGGACTTCTCTGCCATGTAGCTATCTCTCAGTATATGGACACATTGGACTCATTTGCCATATAGCTGGAACTCTGTATATGGAAATGATGCACTACTAGGCAATGTAGCTAGCTCTGTGTATATGGACATTTTGGATTTGTCTGCTATATAGCTAGCTCTCAGTATATGGACACTTTGGACTCATCTGCCATGTAGCTAGAACTATGTATATGGAAATGATGCACTACTCTGCCGTGTAGCTATCTCTCTATATATTGACATTTTGGCCTCGTATGCCATGTAGCTAGTAGTCTTTATATGGACATGTTGGACTCATCAGCCATGTAGACAGCTTTCTCTGTATGAACATGTTGGACTCATCTGCCTTTTAGCTAGTCCTCTATATATACACACGTTGGAGTCATCTTCCGTGAAGCTAACTCTCAGTATATGGACATGGTGGACTCATCAGCCATCTAGCCAGCTCTCTGTGTATTAGCATGTTGGACTCATCCGCCTTGTAGCTAGCCCTCAGAATTTACACATGTTGAACATATCTGCCTTGTAGCTAGCCCTCTAAATATACACATGTTGGACTCATTAGCCATGTAGCTATTACACTATATATGGACTTGTTGGACTACTCTGCCATGTACCTAGCTCTCAGTATATGGACACGTTGGATTCATCTACCATGTAGCTAGAATTCTGTATATGGAAATGTTGCACTACTCTGCCATGTACCTAGCTTTCTGTATATGGATTTTTTGGACTCATCTCTCATGTAGCTAGCTCTCTGAGCATGGATATGTTGGACAGATCCACCACATAGGTAGCTCTCTGTATATGAACATATTCTACTAGTCTGCCAAGTAGCTAGCTCCCTGTATTTGGACATGTTGGACTCATCAGCCTTATAGCTAGCCCTCTTTTTATAAACATGGTGAACTCATCTGCCAAGTAGCTAATTCTCAGTATATGGACATGTAGGACTCATCTGCCATGTAGCTAGTACTCTGTATATGGACTTGTTTTACTTCTCTGCCATGTAGCTATTTCTCAGTATATGGACAGGTGGGACGCATCTACCATGTACCTGGAACTCTGTATATGGAAATGATGCACTACTATGCCATGTAGCTAGCTCTCTGTATATGAACATTTTGGACTCGTCTGCGATGGTGCTAGCTCTCTGTGCTTGGATATGTTGGACTGATCTGCCATGAAGGTATCTATATGTATAGGAACATATTGGACTTGTCTGACATGTAGGTAGCGCTCTGTATATGGACATGTTGGATTCATATGCCATGTAGCTATTGCTCTGTATATGGAAATGTTGGACTACTCTGCCATGGAGCTAGCTCTCAGTATATAGACACGTTGGACTCATCTGCCATGTAGCTATAAAATGTATGTGGAAATGATGCACTATTCTGTCATGAAGCTAGCTCTCTATATATGGACATTTTGTACTCATCTGCAATGTAGCTAGTACTCTGTATATGGACATGTTGGACTGCTCTCCCATGTAGCTAGTTCTATGTATAAAGAATTGCCTGCTATGAGGTTAACTCTCTGTATATGGACATGTTGGACTCAGTCAATCATGTATCCAGCTCTCTTTGTATGAACATGTTGGACTCAACTGTCTTGTAGCTAGTCCTCTATATATACACATGTTGTACTCATCTGCCATGTAGATAACTATCAGTATATGGACATGTTGGACTCATCTGTCATGTAGCTAGTACTCTGTATAGGGACATGTTGGACTACTCTGCCATGTAGCTAGCTCTCTTTATTTGAACATGTTTGACTCATCAACCTCGTAGCCAGCTCTCTCTGTATGAACATGTTGGACTCATCTGCCTTGTAGCTAGTCCTCTATTTATACAAATAATGTACTCATCTGCCATGTAGCTAACATTCAGTATATGGACATGTTTTACTCATCAGCCATGTAGGCATCTCTCTCAGTATGAACATATTGGACTCATCTGCCTTGTAGGTCGTCTTCTATATATACTCAAGTCAGTCTAATGTGACATGTAGCTAACTTTCAGTATATGGACATATTGGACTCATCTGCAATGTAGTTAGTACTCTGTATATGCACATGTTGGACTACTCTGCCATGTAGCTAGGTCTCAGTATATGGACACGTTGGACTCATCTGCCATGTAGCTGGAACTCTGTATATGGAAAAGTTGCACAAAACTGCCATGTAGCTAGCTCTCTATATATGGACATTTTGGACTCCTCTGCCAAGTAGCTCGCTCACTGTGCATGGATATGTTGGACTGATCTGCCATGTAGATAGCTCTCTGTATATGAAGATATTGGACTTGTGTGCCATGTAGCTATGTCTCTGTATTTTGACATGTTTAACTCATCATCCTTTTAGACAGCTCTATCTGTATGAATTTGTTGGACTCATCTGCCTTGTAACTAGTCCTCTATATATACACATGTTGGACTCATCTGCCGTGTAGCTAACTCTCAGTATATGGACATGTTATATTCATTTGTCATGTAGCTAGTACTCTGTATATGGACATGTTGGACTCTGCCATGTAGTTAGGTCTCAATATATGGGCACATTGGATTAATAAGCCATGTAGCTAGAATTCTGTATATGGAAATGTAGCACTACTCTGTCATGTAGCTAGCTCTCTGTACATGGACATTTTGGAGTCTTCTGATATGTAGCTAGCTCTCTGTGCATGGATATGTTGGGCTGATCTGCCATGTAGCTAGCTCTCTGTATATGAACATATTGGATTTGTAGCTCTCAGTATATGGACATGTTGGAATCATCAGCCATGTAGCCAGGTCACTCTGTAAGAACATGTTGCACTCATCTGTCTTGTAGCATGCCTTTTAAAAATACACATGTTGGACTCCTCTGCCATATACCTAACTCTCAGTATATAGACATGTTGGACTCATCTGCCATGTTGCCTGTACTCTGTATATGGACATGTTGGACTCATCTGCCATGTAGCTAGCTCTCAATATATGGACACGTTGGACTCATTTGCCTTGTAGCTAGAATTCTGTATAAGGAAATGTTGCACTACACTTCCATGTAGCTAGCTCTCTGTATATGAATATTTTGGACTCGTCTGGCATGTAGTTAGCTCTCTGTGCATGGATATGTTGGACCGATCTGCCATGTAATTAGCTCTCTTTATATGAACAGATTGGACTTGACTGGCATGTAGCTAGCGCTCTGTATATGGAAATGTAGGACTCATCAGCCTGTACCCAGTTCTCTGTGTATGACCATGTTGGACTCATCTGCCTTTTAGCTAGACATCAATATTTGTACACATATTGGTCTCATCTGCCATGTTGCTAACTCTCAGTATATGGACATGTTGGACTCATCTGCCATGTAGCTAGCTCTCTGTATATTTACATGTTGGACTCATCAGCCCTGTACCCAGCTCTCTGTGTATGAACTTGTTGTACTCACCTGCCTTGTAGCTAGTCATCTATATATGTACACATGTTGGACTCATCTGCCATGTTGCTAACTCTCAGTATAACGACATGTTGGACTCATCTGCCATGTTGCTCACTCTCAGTATATGGACATTTTGTACTCATCTGCCATGTAGCTAGTATTCAGTATAGGGACATGTTGGACTACTCTGCCATGTAACTAACTCTAAGTATAGGGAAACGTTGGACTCATCTGCCATGAAGTTAGAAATCTATAAATGGAAATGTTGCACGATGCTGCCATGTACCTAGCTCTCTGAATATGGATATTTTGTACTCATCTGACATGTAGCTAGCTCTCTGTGCATGAATATGTTGGACTGATTTGCCATATAGTTAGCTCTCTGTATATGAACATATTGGACTTAACTACCATGTAGCTAGCTGTCTTTATATGGACATGTTGGACTCATCAGCCTTGTAGCCAGCCAGCCCTGTATGAACATGTTGGACCCATCTGCCCTGCAGAAAGTCCTCTATTTATACAAATGGTGGACTCATCTGCCATGTAGCTAACTCTCTCTGCATGAACATGTGAGACTCATCTGCCTTGTAGCTACTTCTCTATATATACACATGTTGGACTTATCTGCCATGTAGCTAACTCTCAGTATATGGATATATGGGACTCATCTGCCATGTAGTTAATACAGTTTATATGGATATGTTGGAATACTCTGCCATGTAGCTAGCTGTCAGTATAAGGACACATTGGACTCATCTGCCATGTAGCTGAATCTCTGTATATGGAAATGTTGCACTACTCTACCATGTAGCTAGATGTCTGTATATGGACATGTTGGACTCATCAGCCATATAGACAGCTCTATTTGTAAGAACATGTTGGACTCTTCTGCCTTGTCACTAGTCCTCTATATATACACATGTTGGATTCATCTTCCGTGTAGCTCACTCTGTGCTTGGACATGTTATACTCATCTGTCATGTCATTAGTACTCTGTGTATGGACAGTTTGGACTACTCTACTATGTAGTTAGCTCTCAGTATATGGACACTTTGGACTCAACTGCCATGTAGCTAGTACCCTGTATATCGTAATGTTTCATTACTCTGCCATGTAGCTAATCTCTGAATATGGACATTTTGGACTCAGCTGACATATAGCTAGCTCTCTGTGCATGGATATGTTGGACTGATCTGCCATGTAGGTAACTCGCGGTATATGAACATATTGGACTTCACTGCCATGTAGCTAGCTCTTAGTATATGGACATGCTGGAATCATCTGCCATGTAGAAAAGTCTCTCTATAAGAACCTGTTGCACTCATGTGCCTTGTAGCTTACCTTATAAAAATACACATGTTGGACACATGTGCCATGTAGCTAACTCTCAGTATCTGGACATGTTGTACTCATCGGCTATGTAGCTAGTACTCTGTATATGGACATGTTGCACTACTCTGAAATGTAACTAGCTCTCAGTACACGGACACGTTGGACTCATCTGCCATGTAGTTAGAACTCTGTATATGGAAATGTTGTAGTACACTGCCATGTAGCTATTTCTCTGTATATGGATATTTTGGACTTGACTGTCATGTAGCTAGGTCTCTGTGCAGGGATATTTTGGACTGAACTGCCATGTAGTTAGCTCTCTTTATATGGACATGTTGGACTCATCAACCTTGCAGTCAGCTCTCTCTGTATGAACATGTTGTACCTATCTGCCCTGCAGCTAGTCTTCTATTTATACAAATGGTGGACTCATCTGCCATATAGCTAACTCACAGTATATGGACATGTTGGACTCATCAGCCATGTAGACACCTATCTCTGTATGAACATGTTGGACTCATCTGCCGTGTAGCTAGTCCTCTATACATACACATGTTGAACTCATCTTCCATGTAGCTAAATCTCCGTACATATACATATGGGACTAATCTGTCATGTAGCTAGTATTCTGTATATAGATATGTTGGAATACTCTGCCATGGAGCTAGCTCTCAGGATATGGTCACTTTGGACTCATCTGCCATGTAGCTGGAACTCTGTATATGGACACGTTGCACTACTCGCCCATGCAGATAGCTCTCTATATATGAACATTTTGGACTCATCTGCCAAGCAGCTAGTACTCTGTGCATGCATATGTTGGACTGATCTGCCTGTAGGTAGCTCTCTGTATATGAACATATGGGACTTGTCTGCCATGTAGCTATCTCTCTGTATATGTACATGTTGAACTCATCAGTCATGTAGACAGCTCTATCTGTAAGAATATGTTGGACTCATCTGCCTTGTCACTATTCTTCTTTATATACAGATGTTGGACTCATCTGCCATGTAGCTAACTCTCAGTATATGCAAATATTATACCCATCTGTCATATCATTAGTACTTTGTATATATACATGTTGCACTACTCTGCCATGTAGTTAGCTCTCAGTATATGGACACGTTGGACTCACCTACCATGTAGATAAAACTCTGTATATGGACATGATGCACTACTCTGCTATGTAGCTACATCTCTCAATATGGACATTTTGGACTCGTCTGCCATTTTGCTAGCACTCTGTGCATGGATATGTTGGACTGATCTGACATGTAGGTAGCTCTCTGTATATGGATATTTTGGACTCGTCTGCCATGTAGCTAGCTCTCTGTGCATGGATATGTTGCACTGATCTGACATGTAGGTATCTCTCTGTATATGAACATATTGGACTTGTCTGCCATGTAGCTAGCTCCCTCTATATGGACATGTTGGAATCATCAGCCATGTAGAAATCTCACTCTGTATGAACATGTTGGACTTGCACGCCTTGTAGCTAGTCCTCTACATATACATATGTTGGACTCATCTGCCATGTAGCCACCTCTCTGTTTATGAACATGTTGGACGCATCTGCCTTGTAGCTAGACCTCTATATATAGACATATTGGACTCATCTGCCTTGTAGCTAACTCTCAGTATATAAACATGTTGGACTCATCTATCATGTAGGTAGTTCTCTGTATATGGACATGTTGGACTCATCTATCATGTAGGTAGTTCTCTGTATATGGACATGTTGAACTACTCTGCCATGTAGCTAGCTCTCAGTATATGGACACACTGGGCTCCTCTACCATGTAGCTAGATCTCTGTCTATGGAAATGTTGCACTTCTCTGCCATGTAGCTAGCACTCTGTAATTAGACATTTTGGACTTGTCTGCCATGTAGCTAGGTCTCTCTGCATTGATATGTTGGACTGATTGGCTATATGGGTAGCTGTTTGTATAAGAGCATGTTGAAATATCTGCCATGTGTCTAGCCCTATCTATATGGACATGTTGGACTTTCAGTCATTTAGCCAGCTCTCTCTGTATGAATATGTTGGACTCATCTGCCTTTTAGATAGTCCTCTATATATACATATGTTGGACTCATTTGCCACGTTGCTAACTTTCAATATGTGGACACGTTGGACTCATCTGCCATGTAGTTAGTAGTCTGTTTATGGTCATATTGGACTACTCTGCCTTGTAGCTAGCTCTCAGTATGGGGACAGGCTGGACTCGTCTGCCATGTAGCTAGAACGCTGTACATGGAAATGTTGCACTACTTTGACATGTAGCTAGCTCTCAGTATGTGGACATTTTGTACTCGGATTCCATGTAGAAAGCTCTCTGTGCAGGGATATGTCAGACTGACATGCCATGTAGGTAGCTCTATGTACATGAACATATTGAATTTGTCTGCCATGCAGGTAGCTCTCAGTATATGGACATGTTGGACTCCTCAGCCTTGTAGCCATCTCTCTCTGTATAAACATGTTGAACTCATCAGCCTTGAAACTATCCCTCTAAATATACACATGTTGTACTCATCTGCTATGTAGCAAACTATCAGTATATGGACATGTTGAACTCATCTGCCATGTAGCTAGTACTCTGTATGTAGACATGTTGGACTACTCTGCTATATAGCTAGCTCTCAGTATATTGACACTTTGGATTCGTCTGCCATGTAGCTAGAACTCTGTATATGGAAATGCTGCAATACTCTGCCATGTAGCTAGCTCTCTGTAAACAGACATTTCAGACTCGTCTGCCATATACCTAGTTCTCTGTACATGGATAAAATGGACTTATCTGCCATGTAGGTAGTTCTCTGTATATGAACATATTGGACGTGTCTGCCATGAAGCTAGCTCTCTATTCATGGATATGTTGGACTAATCAGCCACGTAGTAAGCTTTCTGTATGACCATGAGGGACTCATCTGCTTTGTAGCTACCCCTCTAAATATACACATGTTGGACTCATCTGTGATGTAGCTAACTCTCAGTATATGGACCTGTTGGACTCAGCTGCCATGTAGCTAGTACTCTGTATATGGACATAATGGACTAATCTGCCATGTAACTAGCTCTCAGTATATGGACACGTTGAACTAATCTGCCTTGTAGCTAGAACTCTGTATATGGAAATGTTACCCTACTCTGCATTGTAGCTAGATCTTTGTATATAGATATTTTGGATTCGTCTGCCATGTAGCTACCTCTCTGTGCATGGATATGCTGGTCTGATCTGACATGTAATTTGCTCTCTGTATATGAACATATTAGACTTGTATATGAACATGTTGGACTCATCATCCATGTAGTCAGCTCTCTCTGTCTGAATATATTGGACTCATCTGCCCTGCAGCTAGTCCTCTATTTATACAAATGGTTTACTCATCTGCCATGTAGCTATCTCTCAGTATATGGACATGTTGGACCTATCAGCCATGTAGCCAGCTATCTCTGGATGAACATGTTGGACTCATCTACCTTTTTAACTAGTCCTCTATATATACACATGTTGGACTCATCTGCCATGTAGCTAACTCTCAGAATATGGACATATGGGACTCATCTGCCATGTAGCTAGTACTCTGTATACGGATATGTTGGAATACTCTGCCATTGAGCTAGCTATCAATATATGGACACGTTGGACTCATCTGCCATGTAGCTGGAACTCTGTATATGCAAATGTTTCACTACTCTTCCATGTAGCTAGCTCTCTATATATGGACATTTTGGACTCCTCTGCCAAGTAGCAAGTTTTCTGTGTATGGATATGTTGGACTGATCTGCCTGTAGCTACTACTCTGAATATGGACATGTTGGACTACTCTGCCATGTAGATAGATCTCAGTATATGGACATTTTGGACTCGTCTGCCATTTTGCTAGCTCTCTGTGCATGGATATGTTGGACTGATCTGCCATGTAGGTAGCTCTCTGCATATGGATATTTTGGACTTGTCTGGCATATAGCTAGCTCTCTGTGCATGGATATGTTGTACTGATCTTCCACTTAGGTAGCTCTCTTTATATGAACATGTTTGACTTGTCTGTCATGTAGCAAGCTCCCTGTATATGAACATTTTGGACTCATCAAGCATGTAGACAGCTCTCTCTGTATGAACATGTTGGACTCATATGCTTTGTAGCTAGTCCTCTGCATATACATATGTTGGGCTCATCTGTCATGTAGCTTGCCATATAAATATATACATGTTGGACTCATCTGCCAGGTATATAATACTCTTTATATGGACATGTTGGACTACTATGCCATGTAGCTAACTCTCTGTAAAGGACACGTTGGAGTCATGTACCATGTAACTGGAGCTCTGTATATGGAAATGTTGCGCTACTATGCCATGTAGCTAACTCTCTGTATATGGTCATTTTGGACTCGTCTGCGATGGACTCATCTGCCATGTAGGTATCTCTCAGTATATGGACATATGGGTCTAAGCTAGTACTCTATATATGGATATGTTGGAATACTCTGCCATGGAGCTATCTCTCATTATATGGACACGTTGGACCCATCTGCCATGTAGCTGGAACTCTGTAAATGGAAAAGTTGCACTACTCTTTCATGTATCTAGTTCTCTATATATGGGCATTTTGGACTACTCTGCCAAGTAGCTACTTGTCTGTGCATGGATATGTTGTATTGATCTGACTGTAGGTAGCTCTCTGTATATGAACATATTGGACTTGTCTGCCATGTAGCTAGCTCTCTATATATGGACATGTTGGGCTCATCAGCCATGTACACAGCTCTATCTGTAAGAACATGTTGGACTCATCTGCCTTGTAACTATTACTCTATATATACAGATGTTGGACTCATCTGCAGTGTAGCTTACTCTCAGTATATGGACATGTTGGACTCATCTGTCATGTCTCTAGTACTCTGTATATATGGACATGTTGGACTACTTTGCCATGTATTTAGCTCTCAGTATATGGATACGTTGGATTCATTTGCCATGTAGCTAGAATTCTGTATATATATACATTTTGGACTTGTCTGCCGTGTAGCTAAATTTCTGTGCATGGATATGTTTGACTGGTCTGCCATGTAGCTATCTCTCTGTATATACATATTTTTGACTCATCTCACATGTAGCTAGCTCTCTGTGCATGGATATGTTGGACTGATCTGACATTTAGATAGCTATCTGAGTATGTACATATACCACTTCTCTGCCTTGTAGCTAGCTCTCTGTATATGGACATGTTGGACTCATCAGCCATGTAGCCAGCTCTCTCTGTATGAACATGTTGGACTCATCTGCCTTGTAGCTAGCCCACTAAATATACACATGTAGGACACAGCAGGTATGTAGCTATCTCTCAGTATATGGACATGTTGGACTCATCTGCCATGTACTTAGTACTCTGTATGTGGACATATTGGATTTCTCTGCTGTGTAACTAGCTCCTAGTATATGGACACGTTGGACTCATCTGGCATGTAGCTAGAATTCTGTATATGGTAATGTTGCACTCCTCTGCCATGTAGTTACCTCTCTGTATAAGGTGATTTTGGACTCGTCTGCCATGTAGCTAGCTCTCTGTGCATGGATATGTTGGACTGATCTGCCATGTAGGTAGCTCTCTGTATATGTATATTGGACTTGTCTTCCATGTAGCCAGCTCTCTCTTTATGGACATGTTGGACTCATCATCCATGTAGCCAGCTCTCTGTCTAGGAACATGTTGCACTCATCTGACTTATAGCTAGCCTTCTAAATATACACATGTTGGACTCACCTTCCATGTAGCTAACTTTCAGTATATGTACATGTTGTACTCATAATCCATGTAGCTAGTACTCAGTATATGGACAAGTTAGATTACTCTGCCATTTAGCTAGCTCTCAGTATATGGACACGTTGGACTCATCTGCCATGTATCTAAAACTCTATATGGAAATGTTGCCATACTCTGCCATGTAGCGAGCTCTGTGTATAGATACATTTTAGACTCGTCTGCCATGTACCTAGCTCTCTGTGCATGGATATGTTGGATTGATCTGCCTTGTAGTTAGCTCTCTATAAATGAACATATTGGATTTCTCTGCCATGAAGCTAGCTCTTGGTATATGGACATGTTGGACTCATCAGCCATGTAGCTAGCTCTCTCTGTATGAACTTGTTGGTCTCATCTGTCTTGTAACTGGTCCTCTATATATACATATGTTGCAATCATCAGCCATTTAGCTATCTCTCAGTATAATGACATGTTGGACTTATCTGCCATGTAGCTAGTACTCAGTATATGGACATGTTGGACTACTCTGCCATGTAGCTAGCTCTCTGTATATGGACACGTTGGACTCATCTACCATGTAGCTAGAACATTATAAATGGATATGTTGGACTACTCTGCCATGTTGCTAGCTATCAGTATATGGACATGTTGGTCACATCTGCCATGTAGCTAGAACTCTGTATATGGATATGTTGCACTACTCAGCCATAAAGCTAGCTCTGTCTATATGGACATTTGGGACTCGTCTGCCATGTAGCTAACTCTCTGTGTATGGATGTATTGGACTGATATGCCATGTAGGTAGCTATACGTATATGAACATATTGCAATTGGATGCCATGTAGCTAGCTCTCTGTATATGGACATGTTGGACTCATCAGCCATGGAGCCAACTCTCTCTGCATGAACATATTGGAATCACCTGCCTTGTAGCTAGTCCTTTATATATACACATGTTGGACTCATCTGTCATGTAGCTAGCTCTCAGTTTATGGACATGTTGGACTCATCTGCCATGTAGCTTGAAGTCTCTATATGGAAATGATGCACAACTCTACCATGTAGCTAACTCTTTGTAAATGGACATTTTGGACTCCCCTTCCATGTAACTAGCTCTCTGTACATGGATATGTTGGACTGATCTGCCATGTAAGTAGCTCTCTGTATATGAACATATTGGACTTGTCTGCAATGTAGCTAGCTCTCTCTGTATGAACATTTTGGATTCATCTGCCTTGTAGATAGTCCTCTATATATACACATGTTGAACTCATCATCCATGTAGCTAGCTCTCAGTATATGATCATTATGGACTCATTTGCATGGACTCATTTGCATTCTATATATACACATGTTCGACTCATCTGCCATGTAGCTAACTCTCATTATATGGACATATAGGACTCATCTGCCATGTAGCTAGAACTCTGTATATGGAAGTGTTGCAATACTCTGATGTGTAGTTAGTTCTTTGTATATGGACATTTTGGACTCGTCTGCCATGTAGCTACTTCTCTGTCCATGTATATGTTGGATTGATCTGCCATGTAGGTAGGTCTCTGTATACGATCATATTGGATTCATCTGCCATATAGCTAGATCTCAGCATATGGACATGTTGGACTCATCAGTCATGTGTCCAGCTGTCTTTGTATGATGAACATGTTGGAATCATCTGTGTTGTAGCTATTCCTCTATATATACACACGTTAGACTCTTCTGCCATGTAGCTAACACTCTGTTTGAACACGATGGACTCATCTGCCATGTATCTAACTCTCAGTATATGGACATGTTGGACTCATCTGCCATGTAGATAGTACTGTATATATGGACATGGTGGACTACTCTCCTTTGTGGCTAGCTCTCAGTATATGGACACGTTGGACTCATCTGTCATGTAGCTGCAACTCTGTATACAGAAATGATGTACTGCTCTGCTATGTAGATAACTTTCTGTACATGGATATGTTGGATTGATCTGCCATGCAGGTAGCTCTCTGTATATGAACATATTGTACTTGTCTACCATGTAGCTAGCTCTCTGTCTATGGACATGTTGGACTCATCAGCCATTTTGCCAGCACTATCTGTATGAACATGTTGGACTCACCTGCCTTGTACCTAGTCCTCTATTTATACACGTTGGACTCATCTGCCATGTAGCTAACTCTAAGTATTTGGACATGTTGGACTCATCTACCATGTGACAATTACTCTGTATATTGATAAGTTGTACTATTCTGCCATGTAGTTAGCTCTGAGTATATGGACATCTTGGACTCATCTGCCATGTATCTGGAACTCTGTACATGGAAATGATGCATTACTCTGCCATATAGCTAGCTCACTGTATACGAACATTCTGGACTTGTCTGCCATGTAGCTATCTCTGTATATGGATATGAGGAAATAATCAGCCATGTAGACAGCTCTCTCTGTATGAACATGTTGGACTCATCTGCCTTGTAGCTAGTCATCTATATATACACATGTTGGACTCATCTGCCATGTAGCTAACTCTCATTATATGGACATATAGGACTCATCTTCCATGTGGCTAGAACTCTGTATATTGAAATGTTGCAATACTCTGCCATGTAGCTAGCTCTCTGTATATTGACATTCTGGACTTGTCTTCAATGTAGCTACTTCTCTGTGCATGTGTATGTTGGACTGATCTTCCATGTAGGTAGCTCTCTGTATATAAACATATTGGATTCATCTGCCATATAGCTAGATCTCAGCATATGGACATATTGGACTCATCAGCCATGTGGCCAGCTGTCTGTGTATGAAGATGTTGGAATCATCTGCCTTGTAGCTATTCCTCTATGTATACACACATTAGATTCATCTTCAATGTAGCTAACTCTCTGTTTGAACACGATGGACTCATCTGCCATGTAGCTAGTACTGTATATATAGACATGATGAACTGCTCTGCTATGTATCTAGCTCTCAGTATATGCACATGTTGGACTCATCTGTCATAAAGCTAGTAATCTGTATATGGACATGTTGGAATCATCTGCCTTGTAGCTAGTCGTCTATGTATACACATGTTGGACTCATCTGCCATGTAGCTAGTATTATGTATATTGACATGTTGGAATACTCTGCCATGTAGTTGCCTCTCAGTATATGGACACATTGAACTCATCTGCCATGTAACTGGAACTCTGTATATACACATGTTGGACTCATCTGCAACATAGCTGAAACTCTGTATATGGATATAATGCACTACTTTGCCATGTAGCTAGCTCTCTCTATATGGACATTATTGACTTGTCTGCCTGTAGCTAGCTCTCTCTGTATGAACATTTGGGACTCTTCTACCTTGTAGCTAGTCCTCTATATATACACATGTTGGACTTCTCTGCCATGTAGCTACTACTTTGTATATGATCAGGTTGGACTACTCTGCCATGTAGCTATCTCTCAGTATATGGACACGTTGGACTCGTCTGCCATGTAGCTAGCTATCTGTGCATTGATATGTTAGACTGATCTGCCCTGTAGGTAGCTCTCTATATACGCACATATTGGACTTGCCTGCCATGTAGCTAACTCTCAGTACATGGACATGTTGGACTCATCAGCCACGTACCTAGTACTCTGTATATGGATATGTTCGACTACTCTTACCATGTAGCTCACTTTCAGTAAATGGTAACATGGGACTCATGTGCCATGTAGCTGAAACCCTGTATATGGATACAATGCACTACTCTGTCATGTAGCTACCTCTCTGCATATGGACATTTTGGACTCGTCTGCCATGTAGCTACCTCTCTATGCATGGATATGTTGATCTGATCTTCCATACAGGTACCTCTCTGTATACGAACACATTGGACTCATCAGCCATGTAGCTAGCTCTCTGTTTAAACATGTTGGTCTCATCTGCCTTGCAGCTAGTCCTCTATATATACATATGTTGGACACATCTGCCATGTGCCTCACTCTCAGGATATGGACATGTTGGACTTATCTGACATGCAGCTAGTACTCTGTATATGGACATGTTGGATTAGTCTGCCATATAGGTAGCTCTCAGTATATGGACACATTGGACTCATCTGCCATGTAGCTGGAAGTGTCTATATGGAAATGATGCACTACTCTGCCATGTAGCTAGCTCTCTGTATATGGACATTTTGGACTCCACTTCCAAGTAACTAGCTCTCTGTGCATGGATATGTTGGACTGATTTACCATGTAGGTAGCTCTCTGTATATGAACATATTGGACTTCTGCCATGTAGCTACCTCTCTGTATGAACATTTTGGATTTATCTGCTTTGTATATAGGCTTCTATATATACACATATTGGGCTCATCACACATGTAGCCAGTTGTCTCTGTATGAACATGTTGGACTCATTTGCATTGTAGCTAGTCCTCTATATATACATATGTTCGACTCACCTGCCATGTAGCTAACTCTCATTATATGGACATATAGGACTCATCTGCCATGTAGCTAGCTCTCTGTCCATGTATATGTTGGACTGATCTTTCATGTAGGTAGCTCTCCTAATACAAACATATTGGATTTGTCTGCCATATAGTAGATCTCAGCATATGGACATGTTGGACTCATCAGCCACGTGGCCAACTGTCTGTGTATGAACATGTTGGACTCATCTGCCTTGTAGCTATTCCTCTATATATACGCACGTTAGACTCATCTGCCATGTAGCTAACTCTCTGTTTGAACAAGTTGGACTCATCTGCCATGTAGCTAACTCTCACTATATGGACATGTTGGACTTATCTGCCATGTAGCTAGTACTCTATATATGGACTTGGTGGACTACTCTGCCATGTAGCCATCTCTTAGTAGTATATGGACACGTTGGACTCATATGTCATGTAGCTGGAACTCTGTATATAGAAATGATGCACTGCTCTGCCATGTAGCTAACTCTCTGTACATGGATATGTTGGATTGATCTGCCATGTAGGTAGCTCTCTGTATATGAACATATTGGACTTGTCTGCCAAGTAGCTAGCTCTCTGTATATGGACATGTTGGACTCATCAGCCATTTTGCCAGCACTATCTGTATGAACATGTTGGACTCACCTGCCTTGCACCTAGTCCTCTATATATAAACATATTGGACTCATCTGGCATGTAACTATCTCTCAGTATTTGGACATGTTGGACTCATCTACTAATTAAATATAACTTTGTATATTAACAAGTTGGAATACTCTGCCATGTAGCTAGCTTTCAGCATATGGACATGTTGGACTCATCTGCTATGTAGCTGGAACTCTGTATATGGAAATGGTGTACTAGTCTGCCATGTAGCTAGCTTTCTGTATATGAACATTTTGGACTCGTCTACCATGTAGCTAGCTCTCTGTGCATGGATATGTTGGAATGATCTGCCATGTAGGTCGCTCTCTGTATACGAATATATTGGACTTGTCTGCCATGTAGCTAGCTCTCTGTATATACACATGTTGGACTCATCAGATATGTAGACAGCTCTCTCTGTATGAACATATTGGACTCATCTACCTTGTAGCTAGGCCTTTATATATACAGATGTTGGACTCATCTGCCATGTAGCTAGTATACTGTATATCGACATGTTGGGCTACTCTGCCATGCAGTTGGCTCTCAGTATATGGATACGTTGGACTCATCTTCCATGTAGCTGGAACTCTGTATATACACATGGTGGACTCATCTGCAATATAGCTGGAATTCTGTATATGGAAATGATGCCCTACACTGCTATGTAGCTAGCTCTCTGTATATGGACATTTTGGACTCCCCTGCCATGTAAGTAGGTCTCTGCGCATGGATATGTTGGACTGATTTGCCATGTAGTTACCTCTCTGTATATGTACATATTGGTCTTGTCTGCCATGTAGCTAGCTCTCTGTATATGCACATGTTGGACTATCAGCCATTTAGCCAGCTTTCTCTGTATGAACATTTTGGACTCATCTGTCTTGTAGATAGTCCTCTATATATACACATGTTGTACTCATCACCCATGTAGCCAGCTGTCTCTGTATGAACATGTTGGACTCATTTACATTGTAGCTTGTCCTCTATATATACACATGTTCAATTCATCTGCCATGTAGCTAACTCTCATTATGTGGACATATAGGACTCATCTGCCATATAGCTAGAACTCTTTATATGGAAATGTTGTACTACTCTGCCATGTAGCTAGTTCTCTGTATATGGACATTTTGGACTCATCTACATATTGAACTCATCTGCCATGTAGCTAATTCTCAGTATATAAACATGTTGGACTCATCAGCTATGTAGCTAATACTTTGTATATGGACATGTTCGACTACTCTACCATGTAGCTCGCTCACCTTAATAACCATAATACCTATTATCTTTTTAGAATTTGCTGCCTGCGAGGCAGCCATTGGCCTCTTACTTCTGATTATAATCTCCAACACCTATGGCTAAGACTACGTCCAAAACCTTAATCTACTTCAATTCTAAAAATTATTATCCCTACTATTATATGATTACCCTTAACATGATACTCGAAAAAGAATATAATTTTAATCAATGTAACCTCTTATAGCTTCCTAATTCACCTAATCCCTCTACCCCTACTTAACCAAACCATAGACTTAAGCCTTAACAGATCCCTACTCTTCTCTTCAGACTCCTTATCCACCCCATTACTAATTTTAACCACCTGACATCTACCATTAATACTGAAAGCAAGTCAATTTCATCTAAATACAGAATACGAACTCCAAAAAAACCTACATCTCTATGCTTATTACCTTACAAATTTTCCTAATCACAACATTTACAGCTTCAGAACTAATTATGTTCTACATTCTATTTGAAGCTACCCTAATCCCAACCCTTATTCTCATTACTCGATGAGGAAACCAAAACAAACGTCT
Organism: Chrysochloris asiatica; assembly: GCF_000296735.1. Taxonomy (NCBI): domain Eukaryota; kingdom Metazoa; phylum Chordata; class Mammalia; order Afrosoricida; family Chrysochloridae; genus Chrysochloris; species Chrysochloris asiatica. The sequence goes on from NW_006408877.1 coordinate 1,972,424, forward strand.
TAACGCCATGCTATCCTTTATATTTTATACACTAGTTGGATCACTTCCATTATTAGTGGCTCTTACTTTACTCCAAAATAACCTAGGCTCCCTAAACTTGTTTTTAATCCAATTTATTGCTCAACCCTTATTATCTTCTATCTCTTCTAATTTCCTATGTCTAGCCTGTTTACTAGCATTTATAGTAAAAATAGCATTATACAGTCTCCACCTATGATTACCTAAAGCACACTTAGAAGCCCCCATTGCTGGTTCTATAGTCCTTGCCGCTATCCTTCTTAATCTAGGCGGCTATGGCATAATACAAATTACAATCCTAATAGACCCTTTAAATTACTCAATAGCATTTCCTTTTATAATACTATCCCTATGAGGAATAGTAATAACTAGCCTCATCTGCTTACATCAAATAGACCTAAAATCCTTAATCACTTACTCATCAGTAAGTCATATAGCACTAGTAATTTTAACCATACTCATTCAAACCCCATGAGGATTTATAGGAACAACAACCCTCATAATTGCTCACAGTTTAACATCCTCTATAATATTCTGCTTAGCCAATGCCAACTATGAACGTATTCACAGCCAAACTATAATCCTAGCTCAAGGCCTACAATAAATTCTCCCATTAATAGCCCTATGATGGGTTACTGCCTTCTTAATAAATCTGGCCTTACCCCCATCAATCCATTTTATTGGGGAACTATTCATTACCTTAACTACATTCTCCTGATCAAAATTATCCCTCTTACTAATAGGATTTAATATACTAATCACAGCCCTCTACTCCCTATACATACTCAATACCACCCAATGAGGTAAAACCTCATTCCATATTAACTCAATTAAACCCACCTTCACTCGAGAACATACGCTCATAACATTGCATATCTCCCCCCTAATCCTATTATCTATTAACCCAAAGATCATCCTAGGCACTATATACTGTAAATATAGTTTAACCAAAGCATTAGATTGTGAAGCTAATAATAGAAATTAATATCTTCTTATTTACCAAGGAAAGAACTAAGAACTGCTAACTCTTTATTCCATGTTTTAAACACATGGCTTCCTTGACTTTTAAAGGATAATAGTAATCCATTGGTCCAAGGAACCAAAAAATTGGTGCAACTCCAAATAAAAGTAATTAACCTTATCCCTATATTTACCTTAATAATATTTGTTACCCTAATCATTCCTACTATTATATCCATTATACATATCTACCAAACTAAACTTTATCCTCATTACATTAAGACAGCAATTTCATATGCATTTGCTATCAGTATAATTCCAGCCCTAATATTCGTTAATTCAAACCAAGAAATTATAACCTCCAACTGACACTGAGTTACAGTTAATTCCATAAAGATTATACTCAGCTTTTTTTTTTTTTTTTGTGCCAGTGTTTTATTCTTTCTTTCTTTCTTTTTTAAGGTTTTTATTGTGGATTGATTGAAAGTTTTCAATGCACATCATAGGTTTGACATTCAAATATTCATATACCTTGTTCCATTACATTGATTATAATCCCCTCCACATACCATCAGTTAGCAGAGTTTCTCTATATCCTCTTTAGCTTTTTTGGTGGGTATACTCAGCTTTAAATTAGATTGCTTCTCCCTAATCTTCATCCCAGTTGCGCTATTCGTAACATGATCCATTATAGAATTCTACTTTTGATACATAGAAACAGACCCTAATATCAACCGATTCTTCAAATATCTACTAACATTTTTTATTATAATAATTATCCTAGTCACAGCTAATAACATATTTCAATTATTTATTGGTTGAGAAGGAGTAGGAGTTATATCATTTCTTCTAATTGGATGATGATACGCACAAACAGACGCTAACACCGCAGCTCTCCAAGCCATTCTGTATAACCGTATTGGAGATATTGGATTTATTTTAACTATAGCATGATTCTTTATCCACTCAAACTCATGAGATCTTCAACAAATTATAATAACTACCCTAGAAGCAAATACTTTACCCCTACTAGGCCTTCTGCTAGCTGCAACAGAAAAATCAGCTCAATTCGGTCCCCATCCCTGACTCTCCTCAGCAATGGAAGGCCCCAAGCCAGTCTCAGTCTCAGCCCTATTACATTCCAACACAATAGTTGTATCCAGGATCTTTTTATTAATACGATTCCACTCACTCCTAGAGAATAACAGCACGGTTCTAACAGTCATACTCTGCCTAGGTGCCCTAACAACTTTATTCACAGCTATTTGGGCACTTACAAAAAATGATATCAAAAAATATATATATATATATTGCTTTCTCCACATCCAGTCAATTAGGATTAAAATACA
>NW_006408877.1:1974850-1983828 GCF_000296735.1 Chrysochloris asiatica
CAGTCAATTAGGATTAAAATACAGAGTTCTAGCTACATGGCAGATAAGTCCAACATGTCCATATACTGAGAGCTAGCTACATGGCAGAGTATTCCAACATGTCCTTAAACAGAGTGCTAGCTACATGGCAGATGACTCCAACATGTCCATAGGCTGGAGCTAGGTACATGGCAGATGAGTCCAATATATATATATATGACTAGCTACAAGGCTGATGAGTCCAACATGTTGATACACAGAGAGCTGGCTACATTGCTGATGAGTCCAACGTGTCCATATACTGAAAGCTAGCTACATGGCTGAGTAGTCCAACATGTCCATTACAGGGGGCTAGCTACATGGCAGACAAGACCAATATGTTCATATACAGAGAGATACCATCATGGCAGATCAGTACAACATATCCATGAACAGAGAGATAGATACATGACAGACAAATCAAAATGCCCATATACAGAAAGCCAGCTACATGGCAGATGAGTCCAACATGTCCCTATATTGAGAGTTTGCTATATGGCAGATGAGTCCAACATGTGTATATATAGAGGACTAGCTACAAGGATTATGAGTCCAATAGGTTCAAACAAAGAGAGCTGGCTACTTGGCAGACAAGTCCAATATGTTCATATACAGAGAGTTACTTACATGGCAGATCAGTCCAAGATATCCATGCACAGAGAACTAGCTACATGGCAGAAGAGTCCAAAATGTCCATATGAAGAGAACTAGCTACATGGCAGAGTACTGCAACATTTCCATATACAGAGTTCTAGCTACATGGCAGATGAGACCAAGGTGTCCATATATTGAGAGCTAGCTCCATGACAGAGTAGACAAACATATCCATATAGAGAGTACTAGCTACATGGCAGATGAGTTAAACATGTCCATGTACTGAGAGTTAGCTACATGGCAGGTAACTCCAACATGTAGATATATAGAGGAATAGCTACAAGGCAGATGGGTCCAATATGTTTATACAGAAAGACCTAGCTACATGGCAGACAAGTCAAATATGTTTATTTGCATAGAGCTACCTACATGGCAGATCAGTGCAACATATCCATGAACAGAGAGCTAAATACATGGCAGACAAGTCCAATATGTCCATATACTGAGAGTTAGCTACATGGCAGATGAGTCCAACATGTGTATATATAGAGAAATAAGTACAAGGCAGATGAGTCCACAAGTTCAAACAGAGAGAGCCAGCTACATGGCTGAGGAGTCCAACATGTGTATATACACAGGACTATCTACAAGACAGATGAGTCCAACATGTTCACACACATAGAGCTGGCTATATGGCTGATGATTCCCATATGTCAATATATAGAGAACTAGCTACCTGACAGACATGTCCAAAATGTTCATATATTGATGGCTACCTACATGTCAGATCAGTCCAAAAAATCCATGCACAGAGGGCTAGCTACATGGCAGAAGAGTCCATAATGTCCATATACAGAGAGCTAGCTACATGGTAGAGTAGTCCAACATGTCCATATAGAGAGTACTAGCTACATGGCAGATGAGTCCAACAAGTCCATATGCTGAGAGTTAGTTACATGGCAGATTAGTATAACATGTGTATATTTAGAGGGCTAGCTACATGGCAGATCAGTCCAACATGTTCATACATAGAGAGCTGGCTACAAGGCTGATGAGTCCAACATGTCCATATTCTGAGAATCAGCTACAGGGAACACAAGTCCAATATGTTTATATACAGAGAGTGACCTACATGGCAGATCAGTCCAACATATCCATGTACAGAGAGGTAGCTACATGGCAGACGATTATAAAATGTTTATATACAGAAAGCGAGATACATCGCTAAGTGGTGCAACATTTCCATATTCAGAGTTCTAGTTACAATGCTGATGAGTCCATCATGACCATATACTGAGAGCTAGCTACATGACAGAGTAGTCCAAATTGTCTATATACAGAGTACTAGCTAGATTCCAGATTAGTAAAACATGTTCATATACTGAGAGTTAGAGACATGGCAGATGAGTGCAACTTGTGTAATATAGAGGACTACCTATTAGGCAGATGAGTCCAACATGTTCAAACAGAGAAAGCTGGCTACGTGGCTGATGAGTCCAACATGTCCATATACAGAGAGCTAGCTACATGGCAGACAACTTCAATATATTCATATACAGAGAGATAACTTCATGGCAGATCAGAGAATCATATCCATGCACAGAGAGCTAGGTACATGGCAGACGAGTCCAAAATTTCAATATACAGAAAGCCAGCTACATGGCAGATTAGTGCAACATAGCCTATTACAGAGTTCTAGCTGCATGGCTGATGATTCCAATGTGTCCATAACCTGAGAGCTAGCTACATGAAAAAATAGTTCAACATATCCATATACAGAGTACTAGCTACATGTCAGATTAGTCTAACATGTAAATATACTGAGTGTTAGCTACATGACAGAGTAGTCCAACATGTGTATATTTAGAGGGCAAGCTACAAGGCAGATGAATCCAACATGTTTATAAACAGAGAGTTGCCTACATTGCTGATGAGTCCAGCATGTCCATATATAGAGAGTTAGCTACATGGCAGACAAGTCCAATATGTTCATATACAGAGAGCTAAATACATGGCAGATCAGTCTATCATATATATGCATGGAGACCTAGCTACATGGCAGATGAGTCCAAAATGTCCATATACAGACAGCAAGCTACATGGAAGCGTAAGTGCAATATTTCCAAATACAGAGTTCTAGCTACATGGCAGATGAGTCCAATGTGTCCATATACTGAGAGCTAGCTACATGGCAGAGTAGTAGAACATGTCCATATACAGAATACTAGCTACATGGCAGATGTGTACAACATGGCCATATACTGAGAGTTAACTACATGGCAGATGATCCCAAAAGGTTTATATAGAGAGGACTAGCTACAAGTCAGATGAGTCCAACATTTTCATACAGAGAGATCTGGCTACATGGTTGATGAGTCCAAAATGTCAATATAGAGATAGCTAGATACAAGGCAGACAAGTCCCATATGTTCATATGCAGAGAGCTACCTACATGGAAGATCAGTCCAACATATAAATGCACACAGAGGTAGCTATATGGAAGCCGAGTCAAAAATGTCCATATACAGAGAGCTAGCTCCATGGCAGAGTAGTGCAACATTTACACTTACGGAGTTCTAGCTACATGGCAGAGGAGTCCAACGTGTCCATATTCTGAGAGTTAGGTACATGGCAGAGTAGTCCAACATGTTCATAAACAGAGTACTATCTACATGGCAGATGAGTCAAACATGTTCATATGCACAGATGTACCTACATGGCAGACAAGTCCAATATGTTCACATATAAAGAGGAACCAACATGGCATATCAAGCCAGCCTATATCCATGCACAGAAAGTTAGCTACATGGTAGATGATTCAAACATGTCCATATACTAAGAGTTATGTACATGGAAGACTCCAACATGTTTATATTTAGAGAATTATCTACAAGACAGATGAGTCCAACATGTTCATACAGAGAGAGCTTGCTACATGGCTGATGAGTCCAACATGTCCATATACAGAGAGCTAGCTACATGTCAGAGAAGTCCAATATGTTCATATACAGAGAGTTACCTACTTGGCAGATCAGTCTAACATATCCATGCACAGAGAGGTTCCTACATGGCAGGCGTGTCCAAAATGTCCATATACAGAGAGAAGGCTACATGGCGGACTACCGAAGCAATTCCATATACAGGGTTCTAGCTACATGGTAGGTGTGTCCAACATGTCCATATACTGAGAGTTAGCTACATGGCAGATGAGTCCAACATTTGTATATGTAGAGGACTAGCTGCAAGACAGATGAGTCCAACATGTTCACAGATAGAGACCTGTCTACATGGCTAATGGGTCCCGCATGTCTATATACAAATAGCAAGCTACATGGCAGACAAGTTCAATAAGTTCATATACAGAGAGCTACCTACATGGCAGATCAGTCCAACATATCCATGCACAGAGTTCTAGCTCCATGTCAGATGAGTTCAACTTGTCCATATACTGAGAGGTAGTTACATGGCAGTGTAGCCCAACAGGTCTATATACAGAGTTCTAGCTACATTGCAGATGAGTCCAACATATCTATATACTGAGACTTAGCTAAATAGCAGATGAGTCCAACATGTGTATATATAGAGGACTAACTACAAGGCAGATGAGTCCTACATGTTCATTCAGAGAGGGCTGGCTGCATGGCTGATGAGTCCAACATGACCATATACAGAGAAATAGCTACATGGCACACAAGTCCAATGTGTTCATATACAGAGAGCTACCTATATGGCAGATCCGTCCAACATATCCCTGTACAGAGAGCTAGCTATATAGCAGACGTGTCAAAAAAGTCCTTATACAGAGAGCCAGTTACATGGCAGAGTAGTGCAACATTTCCATATACAGAGTTCTAGCTACATGGCAGATGAGTCCAATATGTCCATATACTGAGAATTAGCGACATAGCAGATGAATACAACATGTGTATATATAGAAGAGTAGCTACAAGCAGATGAATCCAACATGTTCATACAGAGAGAGCTGGCTTCATGTCTGATGAGTCTGACATGTCCATATACAGAGAGCTAACTACATGGCAGACAAGTCCAATATGTTCATATACTGAGAGCTACTTACATGGCAGATCAGTCCAACATATCCACACACACAGAGCTAGCTACATGGGAGACAAGTCCAAAATGTACATATACAATGAGCTAGGTACATGGCAGCATAGTGCAAAATTTCCATATACACAGTTCTACCTACATGGCAGATGAGTCCAACTTGTCCATATACTGAGAGCTAGGTACATGGCAGAGTAGTCCAACATGTCCATATACAGAGTATTACCTACAGGCCAGATGAGTCCATCATGTCCCTATACTGAGAGTTAGCTACATGGCAGATGAATCCAACATGTGTATATATAGAGGACTAACTAGAAGGCAGATGAGTCCATCACTTCCATACTGAGAAAGCTGGTTGCATGGCTGATGAGATCAACATGTGCATACACATAGAGGTAGTTACATGGCAGACAAGTCCAATATGTTCATATACAGAGAGCTACCCATATGGCAGATCTGTCCAACATATCCATGCACAGAGAGCTAGCTACAATGCAGAAGAATCCAAATTGTCCATATACAGAGAGCTAGCTACATGGCAGAGTGGTGCTACCTTTCGATATACTGAGTTCTAGCTCCATGGCAGATGAGTCCAACTTGTCGATATACTGAGAGGTAGCTACAAGACAGAACAGTACAACATGTCCATATACAGAGTACTAGCTACATGGCAGATGAATCCAACATGTGTATATATAGATGACTAGCTGCAAGGAAGATGAGTCAATCATGTCCTAACTGATAGATCTGGCTACATGACTGATGAGTCCAACATGTACATATACAGAGAGCTAGCTACATGGCACACAAGTCCAATATGTTCATATACAGAAAGCTACATACATGGCAGATCCGTCCACCATATCCCTGCAGAGAGAGCTAACTATATAGCAGACGTGTCAAAAATGTCCTCATACAGAGAGCTAGCTACCTGACAGAGTAGTGCAACATTTTCATATACAGAGTCCTAGCTACATGGCAGATGAGTCCAACATGTCCATATACTGAGAATTAGCGACATGGCAGATGAGGACAACATGTTTATATATAGAGGAGTAGCTACAAGCAGATGAGTCCAACATGTTCACACAGAGAGAGCTGGTGTCATGTCTGATGAGTCCGATATGTCCATATACAGAGATCTAGCTACATGGCAGTCAAATCCAATATGTCCATATACTGAGAGCTACCTACATGGCAGATCAGTCCAATATATCCATGCACACAGAACTAGCTACATGGCAGACGATTCCAAAGTGTACATATACAATGAGCTAGCTACATGGCAAAGTAGTACAACGTTTCCATATACACAGTTCTAGCTACATGGCTGATGAGTCCAATGTGTCCATATAGTGAGAGCTAGCTACATCGCAGAGTAGTCCAACATGTCCATATATTGAGAGCTAGATACATGGCAGAGTATTCCAACGTGTGCATATTGAGCACTAGATACATGGCAGATGAGTCTAACATGTCCATATACTAAGAGTTAGCTACATGGCAGATGAGTCCAACATGAGTATATATAGAGGACTAGCTACAAATCAGATGACTCCAACATGTTCACACAGAGAGAGCTGGCTACATGACTGATGAGCCCAACATGTCCATATACAGGTAGCTAGCTACATGACAGACAAGTCCAATATGTTCATATATTGAGAGTTACATGCATGGCAGATCAGTCCAACATATCCATGCAGACAGAGCTAGCTGCATGGCTGATGAGTCCAAAATGTACATATACAGAGACCTAGCTACATGGCAGAGTAGTGCAACATTTCCATATACAGAGTTCTACTTACATGGAAGATGTTTTTAAAAATGTCCATATACAGAGAACTACCTATATGGCAGATCAATCCAACATATCCCTGCACAGAGAGCTACCTACATGGCAGATGAGAAAACATGTACATATACTGAGAGTTAGCTACATGGCAGATGAGTCCAACATGTGTTTATATAGAGGAATAGCTAAAAGGCAGATGAGTCCAACATGTTCATACAGAGTGAGCTGGCTACAAGGCTGATGAGTCCTGCATGTCCATATATACATATCTAGGTACATGACAGACAAGTCCAATATGTTCATATACAGAGAGATACTTAAATGTCTGATCAGTCCAACATATCCATGCACAGAGAGCTAGTAACATGAAAGACGAGTCCAAAATGTCCTTACACAGACAGCTAGCTACATGATTCAGTAGTGCAACATTTCCATATACAGAGTTCTAGCTACAATGCAGATGAGTCCAACGTGTCCGTATACTGAGAACTAGCTACATGGCAGAGTAGTCCAACATGTCCATATACAGAGTAAAAGCTACATGGCAGATGAAACAAACATGTCCATGTACTGTGAGTTAGCTACATGTCAGATGAGTCCCAAATGTGTATATATAGAGGACTATCTACAAGGTAGATGAGTCCATCATATTCACAAAGAGAGAGCTGGCTACATGGCTGATGAATCCAAGTGTCTCTATACAGAGAGGTAGCTATATGACAAGTCCAAGATCTTCATATACAGAGAGCTTACTTCATGCCAGAACAATACTACATATCCATGGACAACAAGTCCAACATGTCCATATACAGAGAGCTACCTACATAGAAGATCAGTCCAACATATCCATGCAGAGAGCTAGCTATATGGAAGATGAGTAAAAAATGTCCATATACAGAGAGCTAGCTACATGGCAGAGTAGTTGCAACATTTCCATATACAGAGTACTAGCTACATGGAAGATGAGTCTAATGTGTCCATATACTGAGAGCTAGCTAAATGGCAGAGTAGTCCAACATGTTCATAAACAGAGTACTAGCTACATGGCAGATGAGTCTAACATGTTCATATACAGAGAGCTACCTACATGGCAGACAAGTCTAATATGTTCATGTACAGAGAGCTACGTACATGGCAGATCAGTACAACATATAAATGCACAGAGAGCTAGCTATATGGAAGACAACTCCAAAATGTCCATATACAGAGAGCTAGCTACATGGCAGAGTAGTGCAACATTTCCATTTACAGATTTCTAGCTACATGGCAGAAGAGTTGAACATGTCCATATACACAGAGATATCTACATGGCAGATGAATCCAACATGTTTATATTGAGAGGATTCGCTACAAGACAGATGAGTCCAACATGTTCATATAAAGAGAGGGACCTACATGGCAGATCAGTCCAACATATCCATGAACGGAGAGCTAGATACAGGGAAGACGAATCCAAAATGTCCATATACAGAGAGCAGGCTACATGGTGGAGTACTGAAGCAATTCCATATACAGGGTTTTAGCTACATGGCAGATGAGTCCAACATGTCAATATACTGAGTGTTAGCTACATGGCAGATGTGTCCAACATGTCTATATACTTAGAGTTAGCTACATGGCAGATGAGTACAACATGTGTACATATAGAGGAGTAGCTACAAGTCAGATGAGTCCAACATGTTCATACAGAGAGTTTGCTTCATGCCTCATGAGTCCCATGTGTCCATATACAGAGAGCTAGCTACATGGTAGACAAGTTCAATATGTTTATATACTAAAAACTACATACAAGGCAGATCAGTCCAACATATCCATGTACACAGAGCTAGCTACATGGCACACGAGTCCATGATTTACAAATACAGAAAGCTAGGTGCATGGCAGAGTAGTCCAACATTTCCATATACTGAGTTCTACCTACATGGCAGATCATTCCAATGTGTCCACATAATGATAGCTAGCTACATAGTAGAGTAATCTTACATGTCTATATACAGAGTACTAGCTACATGGCAGATGAGTCCAACGTGTCCATATTCAGAGAGTTAGCTACATGGCATATGAGTCCAACATGTCCATATCCTAAGAGTTAGATACATGGCAGATGAGTCCAACGGGTCCATATACTGAGAGCTAGTTGCCTGGCAGATCCGTCCAATATGTCCATATACTGAGAGCTAGCTATATGGCAGAGTATTCCAACATGTTCATAAACAGAGTACTAGCTACATGGCAGATGAGTCCAACATGTCCATTTGCAGAGAGTTAGCTACATGGCAGATGAGTCTAACATGTTCATATACTGAGAGCTACCTACATGGCAGACAAGTCCAATATGTTCATATACAGAGAGCTACCTACATGGCAGATCAGTCCAACATATAAATTCACAGAGAGCTAGCTATATGGAAGACAATTCTAAAATGTCCATATACAGAGAGCTAGCTACATGGCAGAGTAGTGCAACATTTCCATATACAGTATTCTAGCTACATGGCAG
>NW_006408877.1:1983928-1990105 GCF_000296735.1 Chrysochloris asiatica
AGTTGAACATGTCCATATACAGAGAGCTGCCTACATGGCAGATGACTCCAACATGTTTATATTGAGAGGATTAGGTACAAGGCAGATGAGTCCAACATGTTCATATACAAAAGGGACCTACATGGCAGATCAGTCCAACACATCCATGAACAGAGAGCTAGTTACACGGCAGACAAATCCAAAATGTCTATATACAGAGAGCAGGCTACATGGTGGAGTACTGAAGCAATTCCATATACAGGGTTATAGATGCATGGTAGATGAGTCCAACATGTCAATATACTAAGTGTTAGCTACATGACAGATGAGTCCAACATGTCCATATACTGAGATTTAGGTACATGGCAGATGAGTACAACATGTATATATATAGATGAGTACCTAAAAGGCAGATGAGTCTAACATGTTCATACAGAAAGAGCTGGCTTCATGGCCGATGATTCCCATATATCCATATACAGAGAGCTAGCTACATGGTAGACAAGTCCAGTGTGTTTATATACTAAGAGCTACCTGCAAGGCAGATCAGTCCAACATATCCATGCACACAGAGCTAGCTACATGGCAGACGAGTCTAAATTGTAAATATGCAGAAAGTTAGCTACATGACAGCGTAGTGCAAAATTTCCATATACACAGTTCTACCTACATGTCAGATGAGTCCAATGTGTCCATATACTTAGAGCTAGCTACAGGGCAGAGTAATCCAATATGCCATATACAGAGTACTAGCTAAATGGCAGATAAATACAACATGTTCACACAGAGAGAGTTAGCTACATGGTTGATGAGTCCACCATTTATATAGAGAGAGGACTAGCTACATGGCTGATGTGTCCCGTATGTTCTTATACAGAGAGCAAGCTACATGGCAGACAAGTCCAATATGTTCATATACAGAAGGCTAACTTCATGGAAGATCAGTACAACATATCCATGAACGTAGAGATAGCTACATGGCAGACGAGTCCAAGATGTCCACATACAAAGAGGTAGCTACACGTCAGAGTAGTGTAACATTTCCCTATAAAGAGTGCTAGCAACATGGCAGATGAGTCCAACGTGTCCATATACTGAGAGCTAGTTACATGGCAGTGCAGTCAAACATGTACATATACAGAGTACTAGGTACATGACAGATGAATCTATCATGTTCATATACTGAGAATTAGCTACAAGGAATAAGAGTCCAAAATGTCCATGTACAGAGAGCAAGCTACATGGAGTCAAGTCAAAATGTCCATATACTGAGAGTTAGCTACATGGCAGATGAGTCCAACATGTGTATGTACAGAGGAGTAGCTACAAGTCAGATGAATCTAAAATGTATATATATATATAGAAGAGTAGCTAAAAGTCAGTTGGGACCAACATGTTCATACATAGATAGCTAGTTTCATGGCTGATGAGTCCCAAAAGTCCATATACAAAGAGCTAGCTACATGGCAGAGTAGTGCAACATTTCCATACACAGAGTTCTAGCTACATGGCAGATGAGTCCAATGTGTCCATATACTGAGAGCTTTCTACATGGCAGAGTAGTCCAATATGTCCCTATACAGAGTACAAGATACATGGCAGATGAGCTCAAATATCCATATACTGAGCGTTAGCTACATGACAGATGATTCTAACATATCCATGCACAGAGAGCTAGCTACATGGCTGATGATTCCATCATTTCCGTATACAGAAAGCTAGCTACATGGAAAACAGTTTCAATATGTTCATATACAGAGAGCTACCTACGTGGCAGTTCAGTCCAACATATTCATGCACAGAGAGCTAGCTACATGGCAGACGAGTCTAAAATGTCCATATGCAGAGAGCAGCCTACATGGAGTACTGAAGCAATTCCATATAGAGGGTTCTAGCTACATGGCCGATGAGTCCAACATGTCAGTTTACTGAGAGTTAGCTACATGTCATATGACTCCAACATGTGTATATAAAGAAGACTAGTACAAGGCAGTTGAATCCAACATGTTCAAACAGAGAGAGATGGATACACGGCTGTTGAGTGCACATGCCCATATACAGAGAGCTAGCTACATGGCAGTCAAGTTTAATATGTTCATATACAGAGAGCTACCTACATGGCATATCAGTCCAACATGTCCATGCACCGAGAGTTACATACATGGCAGATGTGTCCAAAATGTCCACATTCAGAGAGCTAGCTACATGGCAGAATAGTGCAACATTTCCATTTCCAGAGCCCTAGCTAAATGGGGAATGAGTCCAACATCTCCATATACTGAGAGTATATGAGTCCAACATGTGTATATATAGAGGACTAGCTACAAGGCAGAGCAGTCAAAAATATACGTACAGAGAGAGATGAATACATGGCTGTGGATTCCAAATGTCCATATACAGAGAACACGCTACATTACAGACAAGTCCAATATGTTTTTATACAGAGAGCTACCTACATGGCAGATCAGTCCATCATATCCATTCACAGAGAGCAAGCTACATGGCAGAGAAGTGAAACATTTCCATATAGAGAGTGCTAGCTACATGGCAGATGAGTCCTAAATGTCCATATACAGAGAGTTAGCTACATGGGAGATGAGTTCAACATGTCCATATTCTGAGGGCTAGCTACATAATGCATATGATACCAACATGTGTATCTATAGAGGACTAGCTTCAAGGGAGATGAGTCCACCATGATCATACACAGAGAGCTTGGTACATGGCTGAAGAGTCCAACATGCCCATATACAGAGAGCTAACCTCATGGCAGAAAAGTCCTTTATGTTCCTATACAGAGAGATACTACATGACAGAGCAGTCCAACATATCCATGCACAGAGAGCTAGGTACATGGCAGGTGAGTCCAACAAGTTGATATACTGAGAGTTAGCAACTTGGCAGAGGAGTCCAACATATGTATATTTAGAGGATTAACTACAAGGCAGATAAGTCCAACATGTTCATAAAGACAGATCTAGCTACATGACATAGTAGTGCAATATTTCCATATAGAGAGTTCTAGCTACATCACACATGAGACCAACTTGTCCATATACTGAGAGCTAGCTACATGGCAGAGTAGTCAAACATTTCCATATACAAAGTTCCAGCTCCATGGCAGATGGATCCTACTTGTCCAAAAAATGAGAGATAGCTACATGGCAGAGCAGTCCAACATGTCCATATACAGAGTACTAGTTCTATGGCAGATAAGTCCAACATGTCCATATACTGAGAATTAGCTACATGGCAGATGAGTCCATCATGTGTATATTTAGAGGGATAGCTACAAGGCAGATGTGTCCACCATGTTCACACTCAGAGAGCTGGATTCATGGCAGATGAGTCCAACATGTCCATATACTGAGAGATAGCTACATGGCCGACAAGTCCAATAAGTTCATATACAGAGAGCTACCTACATGGCAGATCAGTCTAATATATCCATGCACAGAAAGCTAGCTACATGGCAGAGGAGTCCAAAATGTCCATATACAGAGAGCTAGTTACATGGCATATGTATAGTAGTACAACTTTTACATATATAGAGTTCTAGCTACATGGCAGATGAGTCCAAGGTGTCCATATACTGAGAGCTAGCAACATGGCAGAGTAGTCCAACTTGTCCATATACAGAGTAGTAGCAACAGGGCAGATGAGTCCAACATGTCCATATACTGAAGTTAGCTACATGGCAGATGACTCCAAGATCTTTATAAATAGAAGACTCCCTTCAAGGCAGATGACTCCAACATGTTCATACAAAGAGAGCTGGATACATGGCTGATGAGTACAACATGACCATATACAGACAGCTAGCTACATGGCAGACAACTCCAATATGTTCATATACAGAGATATACCTTCATAGTAGCAGAACGGTTGAACATATCCATGCACCGAGAGCTAACTGCATGGCAGATGAGTCCAAAATGTCCACATACAGAGAGCTAGCTATATGGCAGAGTACTGCAACATTTCCATATAGAGTTCTAGTTACATGGCAGATGAGTTGAAGAGTCATATACAGACAGGTAGCTACATGGCAGAGTTGTCAAAGATGTCCATATACAGAGTACTAGATATATGGCAGATGAATCCAACATGTCCATACCCTGGGAGTTAACTACATGACAGATGAGTCTAACATGTATATATGTAGAGAGCTAAAAGGCAGATGAGTTCAACATGTTCATACAAAGAGAGCAGGATAAATGGATGATGAGTCCAACATTTCCATATATAGAGAGCTAACGACATGGTAGTCAAGTCCAATATATTCATATACAGAGAGCTAACTACTTTGCAGATCAGTCCAACATAACAATATACAGAAAGCTAGGTACATGGCAGATGAGTCCAACATATCCATATACATACAGCTAGCTACAATGCAGAGTAGTGCAACATTTTCATATACAGGGTTCTAGCAACATGGCAGATGAGTCCAATGAGTCCATATATTTTGAGCTAGCTACATGGCAGATAAGTCCAACATGTATATATTTAGAGGGGTAGCTTCAAGGCAGATGAGTCCAACATGTTAATACACAGAGAGTGAGCTACATGGTTGATGAGTCCAACATGTTCATATATGTTCATATATGGCAGATAATCCAATATATTTATATAAAGAGAGTTACGAAAATGCATATCCATACTACATATCCATGCAGAGAGCTAGCTACATGGCAGAGTAGTGCAACATTTCCATATAAAGAGTTCTAGCTACATGACTGATAAGTCCAACATGTCCATATACAGAGTAGTAGCTACATAGTAGATGAATCCAACATGCCCATATACTGAGAGTTAGCTACAAAATGCATATGAGTCCAATACGTGTATATATAGAGAACTTGTTACAAGGCAGATGAGTCCACCATGTTCATACAGAGACAGCATACTACATAGATAATGATTCCAACATGCCCATATACAGTGACCCATCTACATGGCAGAGTAGTGCAGCATTTACATATAGAGAGTTCTAGCTACATGGCAGATGAGTCCAAAATTCCATATACTGACAGTTAGCTACAAAATGCATATATGTCCAACATGTGTATATATAGAGGACTAGATACAAGACAGATGAGTTCAACATGATCATAAAAGAGAGCTAGATACATGTCAGAGTAGTCCAATATGTCCACATACAGAGTACTACCTATATGGCAGATGAATCCAATATGTGTATATTTAGAGGGCTAGATTCAAGGAAGATGAATCCAACATGTTCATAAACAGAGAGTTGGCTATATGGTTGATGAGTCCAACACATCCATATACAGAGAGATACATACATGGCAGACAAGCCCAATACGTTCATATACAGAGAGCTACCAAAATGCAGATCAGTAACACATACCCTTGTACTGAGAGCTAGCTACATTGCAGACAAGCCCAAAATGTCCATATACAGAGAGCTAGATACCTGGCAGAGAAGTGCATTATTTCCACATACAGAGTTCTAGCTATATGGCATGTGAGTCCAAAGTATCCATAAACTGAGAGTTACTTCATAGTAGAGTATGCCAACATGTTCATATACAAAGTACTAGCTACATGGCAGATGAGTCCAGCATGCACTTATGCTGAGAGCTAGCTGCATGGCAGATGAGTCCTACATGTGTATATATAGAGGACTAGCTACAAGGCAGATGAGTACAACACGTTCATACAGAGACAGCTGGCTACATGGCTAAAAAGTCCAACATGTCCTTATACAGAGAGCTAGCTACATGGCAGACAAGTCCAATATGTTCATATACAGAGAGTTATCTACAAGGCAGATCAGTCCAACATGTCCTTGAACAGAGAGCTAGCGACATGGCAGATGAGTCCAAAATGTCCATATACAGAGAGCTAGCTCCATGGCAGACTAGTGCAACTTTTCCATATACAGAGTTCTAGCTACATGGTAGATTAGTCCAAAATGTTCATATACAGAGTACTAGCTACTTGGCAGATGTGTCCAACATGTCCATGTAGTGAGAGTTAGCTACAAAATGCATATGAGTCCAACATGTGTATATTTAGAGGAATAGCTACAAGGCAGATGAGTCCAAAATGTTCATAAAGTAAGAGCCACATGCTGGACTCATCTGCCATGTAGCTAGTATATTTAGAGTTCTAGCTACATGTCAGATGAGTCCAACGTGTCCATATACTGAGAGCTAGCTACATGGCAAA
>NW_006408877.1:1993315-1994420 GCF_000296735.1 Chrysochloris asiatica
ATATACTGAGAGCTAGCTTCATGGCAGAGAATTCCAATATGTTCATATACAGAGAGCTAACTAAATAGAAGATCAGTCCAACATATTCATGCACCAAGAGCTATCTACATGGCAGATGAGTCCAATATGTCCACACACAAAGAGCTAGCTACATGGCATTGTAGTCCAACATGTCCATACACAGAGCGCTACCTTCATGGTAGACAAGTCCAATATGTTCATATAATGAGAGCTACCTATATGGCTGATCTGTCCAACGTATCCATACACAGAGAGCTAGCTACATTGCAGGCTAGTACAAAATGTCAATATACAGAGAGCTGGCTACATGGCAGAATAGTGAAACATGTCCATATACAGAGATCTAGCTACATGACAGATGAGTCCAACGTGTCCATGTACTGAGAGCTACCTACATGGAAGTGTAGTCCAACATGTCCATATACCGAGAGGTAACTACATGGCAGAGTAAGGCAACATTTCCATATATAGAGTTCTAGCTACATGGCAGATGAGTCCAACATGTCCATATACTGAGAGCTAGCTACATGGCATTGTAGTCCAACATGTCCATACACAGAGTGCTAGCTACATGGTAGACAAGTCCAATATGTTCATATACTGGCAGCTACCTATATGCCTGATTTGTCCAACATATCCATGCACAGAGAGCTAGCTACATTGCAGATGAGTACAACATGTCAATATATACAAAGCTAGCTACATGGCAGAATAGTGCAACATTTCCATATACAGAGTTCTAGCTACATGCAGATGAGTCCAACGTGTCCATATACTGAGAGCTAGCTACATTGCAGAGTAGTCCAACATGTCCATATACAGAAAGTTAGCTAGATGGCAGACAAGTTCAATATGTTCATATACAGAGAGCTACCTACAAAGCAGATCAGTCCAACATATCCATGCACCGAGAGCTATCTACATGGCAGATGAGTCCAAAATGTCAGTATACTGAGAGCTAGCTACATGGCAGAATAGTCCAAAATTTCCATATACAGTGTTATAGCTACTTGGTAGATGAGTCCAATGTGTCCATATACTGTGAGCTAGCTACATTGCAGAGTAGTCAAACATGTCCAAATAC
>NW_006408877.1:1995416-1999609 GCF_000296735.1 Chrysochloris asiatica
TAGGAACATGGCAGACAAGTAAATATGTTCCTATACAGAGAGCTACCTACATGGCATATCAGTCCAACATATCCATGCACAGAGAGCTAGCTACATGTCAGACGAGTCGAAAATGTCCATATACAGAGAGCTAGCTACATGGCAGAGTAATGCAACATTGGCGTATACAGAGTTCCAGCTACATGGTAGATGAGACCAATGTGTCCATATACTGAGAGCTAGCTACATTGCAGAGTAGTCCAACATGTGCATATACAGAGTACAAACTAAAAGGCAGAGGGGTCCTACATGTCCATATACTGAGAGTTAGCTACATGGCAGATGAGTCCATCAAGTGTATATTTAGAGGGCTATCTACATGGCTGATGAGCCCAACATTCCGATATACTGAGAGCTAGCAACATGGAAGACAAGTTCATTATATTCAAATACAAAGAGCAACCTACCTCGAAGATCAGTGCAACATATCCTTGCACAGAGAGCTAGCTACATGTCAGACGAGTCCAAAATGTCCATATAGAGAGCTAGCTACATAGCAGAGTAGGGCAACATTTCCATATACAGAGTTCTAGCTACATGGCAGATGAGTCTAAGGTGTCCATGTACTGAGAGATAGCTACATGGCAGAGTAGTGCAATATGTCCATATAAAGTGTACTAGCTATATGGCAGATGAGTCCAACATGTGTATATATAGAGGGCTTGCTACAAGGCAGATGAGTGCAACATGTTCATACTGAGTGACCAAGATACATGGCTGATGAGTCCAACATGTCCATATACAGAGAGGTAGCTACATGGCAGAGTAGTGCAACAATTCTATATACAGAGTTCTAGCAACATGGCAGATGAGTTCAACGTGTCCATATACTGAGAATTAGCTGCATGGCAGAGTAGTCCAACGTGTCCATATACAGAGTCCTAGCTACATGGCAGATGAGTCCAAATTGTCCATATACTGAAAGTTAGCTACATGAGAGATAAGTTCATCATGTGTATATATAGATGACTAGCTACAAGGCAGATGAGACCAAAATGGTCATACAGAGAGAGCGGGCTACAAGACTGATGAGTCCAATATGTCCATATACAGAGAGCTAGACACATGACAGTCATGTCCAACATCTTCATATACAGAGAGCTAACTACATGGAAGATCAGTCCAACATATACATGCTCAGACAGCTAGCTACATGGCATACGAGTCCAAAATGTCCATATACAGGGAGCTAGCTACATGACAGAATAGTGCTACATTTCCATGTACAGAGTTCTAGCTACATGGCAGATGGGTCCAACGTGTCCATATACTGAGAGCAAGCTACATGGCAGAGTAATCCAACATGTCCATATACAGTGTACTAGCTACATGACAGATAAGTCTAACATGTCCATATACTCAGTGTTAGCTACATGGTAGATGAGTCCAACATGTGTATGTATAGAGGACGAGTTACAAGGCAGATGAGTCCAACATGTTCATGCAGAGAGAGCTGGATACATGGCTGATGAGACTGACATGTCTAAATACAGAGAGCTAGCTACATGTCAGACAAGTCCAATATATTCTTATACACAGAGGTACCTACATGGCAGATCAATCCAACATATCCATGCACAGAGTGCTATCTACATGGCAGACGACTCCAGAATGTCCACATTCAGAGAGCTAGCTACATGGGAGAGTAGAGCAACATTTACATATACAAGGATCTAGCTACATGGCAGATGAGTCCAACAAGTTCAATATGTTCATATACAGAGAGCTACCTACATGGGAAATCAGTCCAACATATCCATGCACAGAGAGCTATTTCCATGGCAGACGAGTCCAAAATGTCCATATACAGTGAGCTAGCTACATGGCAGAGTGGTGCAACATTTACATATACAGAACTCTAGCTACATGGCAGATGATTCCTACTTATCCATATAATGAGAGCTGGCTACATGGCAGAGTACTCCAACATGTCCATATACAGAGTACTAGCTCCATGACCAATGAGTCCAACATGCCCATGTACTGAGAGTTAGCCACATGGCAGATGAGTCCAACAAGTGTATATTTAGAGGGCTAGCTACAAGGCAGATGAGTCCAAAATGTTCATAAAGTAAGAGCCACATGCTGGACTCATCTGCCATGTAGCTAGTATATTTAGAGTTCTAGCTACATGTCAGATGAGTCCAACGTGTCCATATACTGAGAGCTAGCTACATGGCAAAGTAGTCCAACATGTCCGTATACAGAATACTAGATACATGGCAGATGAATTCAACATGTACATATACAGAGAGTTAGCAACATGACATATGAGTCCAACGTATGTATATTTAGAGGGCTAGCTACAAGGTAAATGAATCCATCATGTTCATGCAGAGAGCTGTCAACATGCCTTATGTGTCCAACATGTCCATATACAGGGAGCTAGCTACATGGCAGACAAGTCAAATATGTTCATATACAGAGAGCTACCTATATGCCAAATAAGTCCAACATATCCATGCACAGAAAGCTAGCTACATGGCAGAATTGTGAAACATTTCCATATACAATGTTCTAGCTACATGGCTGATGAGTCCAACATGTCCATATAGAGAGAGCAAGGTACAAAGCAGATAAGTCCAACATATCCATATACAGCGAGCTAGCTATATGGCATAGGATTCCAAAATGTCCATATACAGAGAGCTAGCTACATTACAGAGTACAGCAACATTTCCATATACAGAGTTCTAGCTACATGGCAGATGAGTCGAATGCGTCCATATACTGAGAGCTAGCTACACGGCAGAGTAGTCCAACATGTTCAAAGACAGTGTACTAGCTACTTGGGGGATGAGTCAAACTATTCCATATACTGAGAGTTAACTACTTGGCATATGAGTCCAAAATGTGTATATATAGAGGACTAGCTTCAAGGCAGATCAGTCCAACATGTTCATACAGAGAGAGCTGGCTATATGGCTGATGAATCCAAATGCCCATATACAGAGAGCTAGCTACATGGCAGACAAGTCCAATATGTTCATATACAGAGAATTACCTACATGGCAGATCAGTCCAATATATCCATGCACAGATAGCTAACTTCATTGCAGACGAGTCCAAAATGTCCATATACAGAGAGCAAGCTACACAGCTGAATAGTGCAACATTTCCTTATACAGAGATCTAGCTATACGGCACATGAGTTCAATGTGTCCATATACTGAAAGCCAGCTACATGGCCAAGTGGTCCAACATGTCCTTGGACACAGTACTAGCTTCATGGCAGATGAGTCCAAAATGGCCATATACTGAGAGTTAGCTACAAAATGCAGATGAGTCCAATATGTGTATATATATATATAGGACTTGCAACAAGGCAGGTTAGTCCAAAATGTTCATACACAAAGAGAGGCCTACATGACTGATGAGTCCAGCATGCCCAAATACAGAGAGCTAGCTACATGGAAGAAAAATCCAATATGATCATATACAGAGAGCTACCTACATGGCAGATCAGCCCAACATATCCATGCACAGAGAGATAGTTGCATGGAATACGAGTCCAAAATGTCCGTATATAAAAAGAGATAGCTACATGGAAGTGTAGTACAAAATTTCCGTATACAGATTTCTAGCTACATGGCAGATGAATCTGAGAGGTAGCGACATGGCAAAGAAGTCCAACATGTCCATATACAGAGTACTAGCTACATGGCAGATGAGTCCAGCATGTCCATATATTGAGAGATAGCAACACAGCAGATGAGTGCATCATGTGTATTTTTAGAGTGTTAGCTTAAAGACAGATGAGTCCAACATGTTCATACAGAGAGAGCTGGCTATACAGCTGATGAGTCCAACATGTCCATATACAGAGAGCTAGCTACATGGAAGACAAGTCCAATATGTTCATATACAGAGATATACCTACATGGCAGATCATTCCAACATATCAATGCACAGAGTGCCAGCTACATGGCAGATGAGATTAAAATATCCATATTCTGAGAGCTAGCTACATGGCAGAATAGTACAACATGTCCAAATATAGAGTACAAGCTACATGGCAGGTAAGAAAAACATGTCCATATTCTGAAAATTAGCTACATGTCAGAGGAGTCCTACATGTGTGTAACTAGAAGTCTAGCCACAAGGCATATGAGAGCACATGTTCATACACAGAAAGCTGGCTGCATGGCTGAATA
>NW_006408877.1:1999823-2000713 GCF_000296735.1 Chrysochloris asiatica
CATATCCATGCACAGAGAGCTAGCTACATGTCAGACGAGTCGAAAATGTCCATATACAGAGAGCTAGCTACATGGCAGAGTAATGCAACATTGGCATATACAGAGTTCCAGCTACATGACAGATGAGTCCAATGTGTCCATATACTGAGAGATAGCTGCATGGCAGAGTAGTCCAACATGCCATATACATAGAGCTAACTATATGGCAAACAAGTTCAATATGCAGTCATACAAAGAGTTACCTACATGGCAGTGCAGTCCAACATATCCATGCACGGAGAGCTACATACATGTAAGAGTAGTCTATAGGTCCATATACAGAGTACTAGCTTCATGACAGATGAGTCCAACATGTCCACATACTGAGAGTTAGCAAAATGGCAGATGAATACAACATATGTATATTTAAAGTGCTAGCTACAAGACAGATGAGCCCAACATGTTCATACAGAGAGAGCTGTATATATTTCTAATGATTTCAACATGTCCATATATAGAGAGCTAGCTACATGGCAGATAAGTCCAATATGTTTATATACAGAGGGCTACCTACATGGTAGATCAGTCCACCATATCCATGCACAAAGAGCTACCTACATGGCACACGAGTCCAAAATGTCCATATACGGAGAGCTAGCTACTTGGCAGAGTAGTGCAACATTTCCATATACAGAGTTCTAGCTACATCGCAGATGACTCCAACGTGTCCATATACTGATAGCTAGCACATGGCAGAGTAGTCCATCATGTCCATATACAGAGTACTAGCTACATGGCAGATGAGTCCACCATGTGCATATACTGAGAGTTAGCTACATGGCATATGAGTCCAACATCTGTATATATTGTTTACTAGCTATAAGGCAGATGAGTCTAACATGTTCATACAT
>NW_006408877.1:2002898-2004743 GCF_000296735.1 Chrysochloris asiatica
ATTGTTTCGTTCTGCTGTGCATGGGGTCGCTATGAGTCGGTTCCGAATCCATGGCTCCTGACAAAAACAACAACATCTACATGGCAGAAAATTCCAATATATTAATATACAGAGAACTACCTACATGGCATATCAGTCCAACACATCCATGCACAGAGAGTTACCTACATGGCAAACGAGCCAAAAATGTGCATATAAAGAGAGCTAACTACAGGGCAGATTAGTGCAACATTTCGATATACAGTGTTCCAGCTACATGTTAGATGAGTCTAACATGTCCATATATTGAGAGCTATCTATATGGCAGAGTAGTAAAACATGTCCATATACAGAGTACGAGTTACACGGAAGATGAGTCCAACATGTCCTTATACTGAGAGTTAGCTACATGACAGATGAGTCCAACAGGTGTATATTTAGCAGGCTAGCTACAAGGCAGAAGAGTCCAGCATGCTCATATAGAGAGAGCTGGATGCATTGCCATGAGGCCAACATATCCATATACTGATAGCTAGCTACATGGCAGACAAGTTCAATACGTTCATATACAGAGAGCTACATACATGACAGATCAGTCCAACATATCCATGCACAGAGAGCTAGCTACTTGGCAGATGAGTCAAAAATGTGCATATACAGAGAGCTAACTACATGGCAGAGTACTGCAACATTTCCATAGACAGAGTTCTAGCTACATGACAGATGCGTCCAATGTGTCCATTACAAGAGTTCCAACTACATGGCAGATGAGCCCATCATGTCCATATACTGAGAGTTAACTACAAAATGCATATGAGTCCAACATGTGTATATATAAAGGACTAGCTACAAGGTAGATGAGTCCACCATGTTCATACAGAGAGAGCTGACTATATGGCTGATGAGACCAACATGCCCATATATAGAGAGCTAGCCACATGGCAGAAAATTCCAATATGTTCCTATACATAGAGCTACCTACATGGAAGAACAGTCTAACATATCCATACACAGAGAACTAGGTACATGGCAGACGAGTCCAAAATGCCCATGTACAGGGAGCTAGCTATATGTCAGAGTAGTACAACTTTTACATATACAGAGTTCTAGCTACATGGCAGATGAGTCCAACGTGTCCATATACTGAGAGCTAGTTACATGGCTGAGTAGTCCAACATGTACATACACAGAGTAGTAGCTACAAGGCAAATGAGTCCAACATGTCCATATACTGAGAGTTAGCTACATGGCAGATGAATCCAACATCTTTATATTTAGAGGACAACCTACAAGGCAGATGACTCCAACATGTTCATACAGAGAGAGCTGGATACATTGGCTGATGAGTCCAACATGTCCATATACAAACATGTCCAATAACTTCATATTCAGAGAGCTACCTTCATAGTAGCAGAACAGTCTATCATATCCATGCACAGAGAGCTAACTGCATGGCAGCCGAGTCCAAAATGTCCATATAGAAAGAGCTAGCTACATGGCAGAGAACTGCAACATTTCCATATACAGAGTTCTAGCTACATGGTAGATGTGTCCAATGTGTCCATATACTGAGAGATAGATACATGGCAGAGTAGTCCAACATGTCCTTATACAGAATACTAGCTACATGGCAGATGAGTGTTAGTGTCCATATACAGACAGGTAGCTACATGGCAGACTACTCCAAGATGTCCATATACAGAGTACTAGCTATATGGTAGATGAATCCAACATGTCCATATACTGAGACTTAACTACATGGCAGATGAGTCCAACATGTGTATATATAGAGGACTAACTACAAGGCAGATGAGTCCAACATGTTCATGCAGAGAGAGCAGGATACATGGCTGATGAGTCCAACAT
>NW_006408877.1:2005399-2006470 GCF_000296735.1 Chrysochloris asiatica
GTCATCGAAACTCATTGCAGCATGGCAATGGCTCTGTCTTAGGTTGCCGAGGTTCCACGTGATCCTTACCCATCTCTGGCCACACGTCCAGCATAAATAGCCGCCATCCGAAGAAGGCGGGGAGGGAGGGGACCAGCTGGGGGCCCCACACGCAATATGTTGCCAGACCATCACCTGCTCTAAGGCGACCAAGCAGGATCACTATGCTGAGGTTCAATCAAGTTCACAGGGGAACTTAATCTCTAGCAGAGGTAGCAAATTGAAAATTACTTATATCAGAAATTTGGGCATGTAACTGATGAATATCCACAGACAAATGGGTGTTATTCCACAACCTCCTAAAATGCTGTTGAATTAAGTTTCAGTCACATTCTGGATTACTGAAAAAATAACACAAATCTACTTATACAGTGAATAAGCTTAGCTGAGTGTGTAAACTGGTGATATTGATTCTTATTTCCCTTAAGCAATCTTCCTTTCTCTAAAGCCTTTAGTCTATTTTGTAAACCTTTATCTATTTACTCTTGGGTTGTATGAGCGAGACTAATATCCCTAGACAGTTGATTTACATGGTGGGCAGGGCAAAAAAGGCAACAATTCCTAGTAGTGCAGTAATTCTTGACCTGAGAGTAAAGACACGTGGCATGTTTAAGGGCCAGGCACCACAATGATTTGTCTAGCTTCTGAAAATGTTAACAGGCAGTAAAGCATTTGATGGTTGATGAACGATTGCAAAATCTGTAACATCTGTTAACTCCCCATTCCCCAAGCCAGACAAGCAAAGCAGCGGAAAGCTCTGGAGTTTGCCCAGTTCTCTAAGGGTTAAATAGTTCTTAAAGTCTTCTCTGCTGTGGAAGCGGCTGGCTGGTTCCTTGGTGCTCTTGTTGGAGGGGCCTCAATGGAGATGTAGATGGGGTCACTCTTTCAGATGGGTCCTCGGTGAATGCTGACTCCCTCAGGCAGGCTTGCTCCGAAGAGGGAGAAATGGCTGTCCTCTCGCTATAGGTTCAAATTAGTCATGCTGGAATCCATAATGGAGAGCTTTTGACCTGTAACACAGACTAAAACTCT
>NW_006408877.1:2010880-2011499 GCF_000296735.1 Chrysochloris asiatica
TTTAGGTAGGTCGTGTTTATCCAAAAATGTATCCATCTCGTTTAAGTTTTCAAATTTGTTGGAGTACAATTCTCCATAGTATTCTGTTATTATCCTTTTGATTTCCTTTGGTTCCATTGTGATATCACCCATGCGATTTCTAATGCGTGTTATTTGTGTCTTCTCTCTCTTCTTTTGTTAGGTTTGGCAATGGTCTGTCGATTTTTTTAATTCTTTCAAAGAACCAGCTTCTTGTCTTGTTGATTGTTTCTATAGTTTTTCTGTTTTCTATTTTGTTTATTTCTGCTCTGATCTTTACTATTTCCTTTCTTTTGGTGACTGTGGGTTCCCTCTGTTGGTCTGTTTCCAATTGTCTTAGATGCCGTGTTAATGTGTTAATTTCACTTCTTTCTTTTTTTTGGGTGTGCGTGTTTATTGCTATAAATTGTCCTCTCAGCACCACTTTTGCCGTGTCCCAGAGATTTTGGTATGTTGTGTTTTCCTTCTCATTGATTGCGAGAAATTTTGCAAATTCACGCTTGATTTCTTCTACTACCCAGTCACTTTATAGCAGAGTGTTTTTCAGTTTCCATGTTTTTGTCTTGGTTTCCTTGGTTTTTCTATTGTTGATTTCTAATTT
>NW_006408877.1:2013209-2022586 GCF_000296735.1 Chrysochloris asiatica
CTGATTCTTCCTTCCATCTCGTCTATTCTATTCCTTAGTACTTCCAGAGTGTTTTCTATTTATGCCACTTTGTTATTGATTGTTTGGTTCTCTTTCTGTAGGTTTTGTATTGCTTCCAATGCTGTGTCTATCTTGTTTGATTGTTCTTGTTGCACTTTCCTGACTTCTTCCTTATTTTTCTCAACTCCCTTGTAGAGTGTTTTGAGGCATTTCATAATCATTTTTATGAATTCTTTCTCAGGAATTTCCAGGGCCTGCTCTTCTTCCATATGGATTCCAGGTCTACTTCTGGGTCATTTATCTCAGGTATTTTATCTTTTTTCTGGACATGTGCTGATATGGTCATCTGTTTTTGCTTTTTGGGCTTGATTACTGTTTATCTGTGGGTCTAACACTTAGGTAAATATGGCTTTTGGTACTTTTTTATGCTTGATGATTGTTTCCAGGGAGAGGTGATCAGGGTTTGGTCTTCTCTTTTCCGTCTTCCTATTACTTAACTGGTAGAGGAGAGCACCATGGGTGGGAGTGGGTCCCGGCCGCTCTGCCAAGCTCCTACCTCCTCTGACCCAGATGTATGTGAGCAAACAATGAGCGCACCCCCTCCCGACACCAAAGAAAGAAGAAAAAACAACTGGTTTGGACCCTCCCAAAGTCGGCAAAGCACCCTAGATGTTCCTGTGTAGCATTTCCGTGGCTTGGCATCTCTTTGGCCCCTATTCAGTCCAGCCTCCCTGTCTTTCCCAGGCTGTGGGCCCAGATCACCTAGCCTGGCCAGCGTGTTTTAGGGTATGTGCCCTCCCGCCTCCGCTCCAACTCCCACTGTCTACAAGTCTCACAGCCTCTAAACCACTCCTATCTCTGTGGGTCTGAATCTGGGAGCTTTGTCTTGACTCCTTTCAGCCTGGAGTTCCAAGCCACTTTTGCCAGCGACCTTCACCCTAGCTGCCAGCAAGTCTTGCCCTCTGTGCTTCTTCCATTAATCTAAAATGTTATTACTCTGTTTTGGATCTCTCTAGGTTTTGATACTACTTGATATGCTGTGGGGTGGGTTATGACCCACTACTAGCTAGTATATGGTTTCCTGTAGGAGTTTCAGTGCAGAATTCTTGCAACTCTTCAGGCTTTGTGGTTTGGCAGATTAAGCCACAGCAGAGGTGTTTTGTTATTGGGATTGAGTTGCTATTTAGTTTGGGCTGGTCTCTGAGGCTGAGCGGAGAGTTAACCTAGGCTGAAGGGGTGGGGGATGGGCTTCGTGCTTGTAGGCAGCTGGAATATGTTTTTGATGACATATAAAATGCCTCTTTGAACCCCTGTGCCTTGGGCCCCCCAATTTTCCCTATATATTCACCGGTAGTGCCTATTGTGGCTATGAGAAACCCCTGGGATAGACTATATTGGTTCCTGCGGGCTCACTGGTTCTCTGAGAGCATCCTCCTTTTGAGTGCGTCTGTTCAGGGTCTGTTAGGTTCTGCAGTGGGTGGGACCTTCCCCCCGGCTCTTGCCAGCAGTGGGCGGGTGGGAGTTGAAAATGCTCGAAACTCCTCAATATTTTGTTTTTTCAATACACCAAGTTCATAATTTTGCAGCCTAGTGTTTTATGTTTGGCCAAATGCTGTCTGTCTACCAGGCTGCAGCCACTATTGTGACCTTGCCCCCTACTTCTCCCGAGCTCATGTACCTGCCCTGCTGGTCAGGAAAGTGCCTCCGGAAGTCTGCAATATTTTCATATACAGAATTCTAGCTACATGGCAGATGAGTCCAACGTGTCCATATAATGAGAGCTAGCTATCTAGCAGAGTAGACCATCATATCCATATACAGAGTACTAGCTACATGGCAGAGGAGTCCAACATGTCCATATACTTAGAGTTAGCTACATGGCAGATGAGTCCAACATGCGTATATTTAGAGGGCTAGCTATAAAGCAGATGAGTCTAACATTTTCCTACACAGAGAGCTGGTTATATGGCTGATGAATACAGCATGTCCATATATTGAAAGCCAACTACATGGCAGAAAAGTCCAATATGTGCATATAGAGATAGCTGCCTACATGGCAGATCAGTCCAACATATCCATATACAGTGATATAGCTATATGGCAGTAAAGTCGAAAATGTCCATATACAGAGAGCTAGCTATATGGCAGAGTAGTGCAACATTTCCATATACAGAGTTCTAGCTACATGGCACATGAGTCCAACATGTCCATATACAGAGTACTAGCCACATGACAGATGAGTACAGCATTCCCATCTACTGAGAATTAGCTACAAAATGCAGATTAGTCCAACATGTATATATATAGAAGACTTGCTACAAGGCAGATGAGTCCAACATGTGTATATTTAGAGAGCTAGCTTCAAAGCAGATGAGTCTAACATGTTCAAACATAGAGCTGGGTACTTGGCTGATTAATCCAAAATGTCCATATACATAGAGCTAACTCCATGAAAGCGAAGTCTAATATGTTCATATATAGAGAGCTACCTACATGGCAAATCAGTCCAACATATCCATGCACAAAGAGCTAGCTACATGGCATACGAGTACAAAATGTTCATATACAGAGAGCTAGCTACATGGCAGAGTAGTTCAACATTTCATAAAGAGACAGCTAGCTACTTGGCAGAGTAGTGCAACATTTCCACATAGAGAGTTCTAGCTACATTGTAGATGAGTCCAATGTGTCCATATACTGACAGCTAGCTATAAGGTAGAGTCGTCCTACATTTCCATATACAGAGTTCTAGCTACATGGCAGATGGGTCTTACTTTTCCATATACTGAGAGCTAGCTACATGGCAGAGTAGCCCAACAAGTCAATATACAGAGTACTAACTACATGGCAGATGAGTCCAAGAGTCCATATACAGACAGGTAGCTACAGGGCAGAGTAGTCCAAGATGTCCATATACAGAGTAGTAGCTATATGGCAGATGGATTCAACATGTCCATATCCTGAGG
Source organism: Chrysochloris asiatica (assembly GCF_000296735.1). Taxonomy (NCBI): domain Eukaryota; kingdom Metazoa; phylum Chordata; class Mammalia; order Afrosoricida; family Chrysochloridae; genus Chrysochloris; species Chrysochloris asiatica. The sequence continues at coordinate 2,016,176 of NW_006408877.1, forward strand.
GTTAACTACATGGCAGATAAATCCAATGTGTGTATATATGCAGGGCTAGCGACAAGGCAGATGATTGCAACATGTTCATGCAGAGAGAGCAGGATGCGTGGCTGATGAGTCCAACATGTCTATATACAGAGAGCTAGCTACATGACAGACAAGCCCAGTATGTTCATATACAGAGAGCTACCTACCTACATGGCAGATCAGTCCAACATAACCAGGCACTGAGAACTAACTACATTGCAGATGAGTTCAAATTATCCATATACAGAGTACTAGCTATATGGCAGAGGAGTCCAACATGTCCATATCCTGAGAGTTAACTACAAAATGCATATGAGTCCAACATGTGTATATATAGAGAACTAGCTACAAGGCAGATGAGTCCACCATGTTCACACTCAGATATTGTTCACACTCAGAGAGGGCTATCTGCAAGACAAATGTGTCCTACTTGTCCATATACTGAGAGCAAGCTATATAACAGAGTAGTCCAACATGTACTAGCTTTATGACTGATGAGTCCAACATGTCCATATACAGAGAGCTAGCTACATGACAGAGTTGTGCAACATTTCCATGTACAGAATCCAAGTTACCTGGCGGATAAGTCCAATGTGAACGTATACTGAGAGCTAGTAACATTGCAGAAAAGTCCAATATGTTCCAATACAGAGAGCTAAATACATGGCATATCAGTCCAACATATCTATGCACAGAGAGCTAGCTACATGGCAGATAAGTCCAACATGTCCATATACTGAGAGTCAGCAACTTGGCAGAGGAGTCCAGCATGTGTATATTTAGAGGACTAGCTACAAGACAGATGAGTCTAACATGTTCATAAAGAGAGAGCTAGCTACATGGCAGAGTAGTGCAACATTTCCAGAGTACTAGCTACATGGCAGATGACTCCAACATGTCCATATACTGAGCATTAGCAACATAGCAGATGAGTCCACCATGTGTATATTTAGAGCACTAGCTACAAGGCAAATAAGTCCATCATGTTCACACTCAGAGAACTGGCATCATGGCTGATGAGTCCAACATGTCCATGTACAGAGAGCTAGCTACATGGAAGAGTAGTGCAACATTTCCATATACAAAGTCCAAGTTACATGGCAGATGAGTCCAACGTCTGCATATACTGAGAGCTAGTTACATTGCAGAAAATTCCAATATGTTCCTATAAAGAAAGCTAAATGCATGGAAGATCAGTCCAACATATCCATGCACAGAGAGTTAGCTACATGGCAGATGAGTCCCACATGTCCATATACTGAGAGTCTTCAACTTGGAAGAGGAGTCCAACATGTGTATATATAGAGGACAAGCTACAAGGCAGATGAGTCCAACATGTTCATGCAGAGATAGCTGGCTTCATGGCAGATGAGTGCAACATGTCCATGTACAGAGAGCTAGCTACATGGCAGACAAGTCCAATATGCTCATATACACAAGTCCAATATTTTCATATACAGAGAGCTACCTTCATGGCAGATCAGTCCAACATGTACATGCACAGATAGATAACTGTATCGCAGATGAGTAAAAAATGTCCATATACACAGAGCTAGCTACATTGAAGAGTACTGCAACATTTCCATACACAGAGTGCTAGCTACATGGCAGATGAGTCCAACATGTCCATATCCTGAGAGTTAACTATATGGCAGAGGAGTCCAACTTGTGTATATATAGAGGACTACTTACAAGGCAGATGAGTCCAACATGTTCATGCAGAGAGAGCTGGCTACATGGCTGTTGAATCCAAGATTTCCATAGAGAGCTAGCTACATAGCAGACAAGTCCAATATGTTAATATACAGAGTGCTACCTACATGGCAGATTAGCACAACATAAGTATGCACACAGAGCTAGCAACATGGCAGATGAATGCAAAATGTCCATTTACAGAAAGCTAGCTGCATGGCAGAGGAGTGCAACATTTTTATATGCAGACTTCTAGCTATATGGCAGATGAGTCCAACATGTCCATATACAGAGAGCTAGCTACATGGCAGACAAGTTCAGTATGCTCATATACACAGAGGTACCTACATGGCAGATCAGTCCAACATATCCATTACTGAGAGCTAGCTACATGGCAGATGAGTCGAAAATGTCCACACACATGGAGCTAGCTACATGGCAAAATAGTGCAACATTTCCACATACAGAGTTCTAGCTACATTGCAGATGAGTTAAACGTGTCCGTATACTGAGAGCTAGCTACATGGCAGAATAATCCAACTTGTCCATATAGAGAGTACTAGCTAAATAGTAGATGAGTCCAACTTGTCCATATACTGAGTGTTAACTAGATGGCAGATGAGTCCAACATGTGTATATATAGAGAGAGGACTAGCTACAAGGCAGATGAGTCCAATATGTTCACACCGAGAGAGCTAACTCTATGGTGATGAGTACAACATGCCCATATACAGAGAATTCGCTATATGGTAGACAAGACCAATATGTTTATTTACAGAGATCTACCTGAATGACATATCAGTACAACATATCCTTGCACCGAGAGCTAGCTACATGGCAGACGCGTCCAAAATGTCCATATACAGAGAGCTAACTACATGGCAGGGTAGTGAAACATTTCCATATAGAGATGAGTCCAACGTGTCCATATAGAAAGAGCTATATATATGGCAGAATAGTCCAACATGTCCATATACAGAGTCCTAGGTAGAAGGCAGATGAGTCCCACATGTCTATGTACTAAGAGTTAGCTACACGTCAGATCAGTCCTACATGTGTATATATAGAGGACTAGCTATAAGGCAGATGAGTCCAACATGTTCATATAGAGAGAGCTGGCTACATGGTTGATGCATCTAACATATCCATATACAGAGAGCTAGCTACGAGGAAGACAAGTTCATATACAGAGAGCTCCCTAAATGGTAGATCCGTCCAACATATTCATGCACAGATACTTAGCTACATGGCAGAGGAGTCCAAAATGTTCATATGCAGAGAGATCGCTACATGGCAGAGTAGTGCAACTATTCCATATACAGAGTTCTAGCTACATGGCAGATAAATCCATGGTGTCTATATACTGAAAGCTAGCTACATAGTAGAGAAGTCAAACATGACCATAAAGAGAGTACTAGTTACATGGTAGATGAGTCTAACATGTCCATATTCTCAGAGTTAGCTACTTGGCAGATGAGTCAAACATGTGTATATTAAGATGGCTAAATACAAGGTAGATGAGTCCAACATGTTCATTCACAGAGAACTGGCTACATGACAGAAAAATCCAATATGTTCATATACTGAAGAGCTACCAAAATGCAGATCAGTGCAACATATCCATGCACAGAGAGTTAGCTATATGACAGACAAACCCAACATGTGCATATACAGAGAGTAAGCTACATGGCAGACAAGTTCAATATGTTCATATACAGAAATCTATCTACATGGCAGATGAATCCAACTTTTCCATATACTGAGAATTAGCTACATGGCAGATTAGTTCAAAATGAGTATATATAGAGAACTAGCTAAAAGACAGATGTGTCCAACATGTTCATACAGAGTGCTGACTACATGGCTGATGAGTACAACATGTCCATATACTGAGCGCTAGCTACAAGACAGACAAGTCTAATATGTCCATATACAGAGAGTTACCTAAATGGCAGATCAGTCCAACATATCCATACACATTGAGCTAGCTAAATGGCAGGCAATTCCACAATGTCCATATACAGAGACCTAGCTACATGGCAGTAAAGTCCAACATTTCCATATACAATATTCTAGCTACATGGCAGATGAGTTCCACATGTGTATATTTATAGGACTAGCTACAAGGCAGATGAGTCCAGCATGTTCATACACAGAGAATTGTCTACATGGCTGATGTGTCCAACATGTTCATATATTGAGAGCTAGATACATGGCAGAAAAATCCAATATGTTCATACACTGAGAGCTACCAAAATGCAGATCATTGCAACATATCCATGCACAGAGAGCTAGCTACATGGCAGACAAACCCAACATGTCCATATACAGAGAGTAAGCTACATTGCAGACAAGTTCAATATGTTCATATACAGAGATCTACCTACATGGCAGATGAGTCCAACATTTCCATATACTGAGAGTTAGCTACATGGCAAATTAGTTCAACGTGAGTATATATAGAGAACTAGCTAAAAGGCAGATATGTCCAACATGTTCATACAGAGAGCTGACTACATGGCTGATGAGTCCAACATGTCTATATACTGAGCGCTAGCTACATGTCAGACAAGTCTAATATGTTCATATAGAGAGAGCTATCTAAATGACAGATCAGTCCAACATATCCATACACACAGAGCTAGCTAAAGGGCAGACAATTCCAAAATGTCCATATACAGAGATCTAGCTACATGGCAGTAAAGTCCAATATTTCCATATACAATGTTCTTGCTACATGGCAGATGAGTCCAACGTGTCCATATACTGAGTACTAGCTACATGGCAGATGAGTCCAACATGTGTATATTTAGAGGACAAGCTACAAGGCAGATGAGTCCAACATGTTCATACACAGAGAACTGTCTACATGGCTGAGGTGTCCAACATGTCCATATACTGAGAGCAAGCTACATGGAAGACAAGTCCACTATGTTCATATACAGAGAGTTACCTATGTGGCAGATCATTCCAACATATTCATGCACAGAGAGCTAGCTACATGACAGAGGAATCCAAAATTTCCATATACAGAGAGCTAGCTACATGGCTGTGTAGCGCAACAATTCCATTTACAGAGTTCTAGCTACATGGCATATGAGTCCAACATTTCCATATACTGAGAGCTAACTACATGGCAGAGTAGTACAACATGTCCATATACAGAACACGAGCTACATGGCAAACAAGTCTAATATGTTCATATACAGAGAGCTACCTACATGGCACATCAGTCCAACATGTCCATATATAGAGAGCTAGCTATATGGCAGACAAGTTCAATATGTTCATATTCAGAGAGCTACCTACATGGCAGATCAGTCCAACATATCCTTGCACCGAAAGCTCTCTATATGGCAGAGGAGTTCAAAATGTCCACATACAGAGAGCTGGCTACAAGGCAGTATAGTGCAAGATTTCCATATACAGAGTTCCAGCTACATGGCAGAAGAGTCCAACGTGTCCATATACTGAGAGCTAGTTACATGGCAGTGTAATCCAACTTTTCCAGATACAGAGTACTAGGTACATGGTAGATGAGTCCAACATGTACATATACTGAGAGTTAACTACAGGGCAGAGAAGTCCAACATGTATATATAGAGAGGAGTAGCTAAAACACAGATTAGTCCAACATGTTCATACAGAGAACATTGGCTACTTGGCTGATGAGTCCAACATGTCCATATAAAGAGAGCTTGCTACATGGCAGACAAGTCCAATATGTTCATATACAGAGAGCTATCTACATGGTAGATCAGTCCAACATATCCATGAACAGAGAGCTAGCTACATGGCAGATGAGTCCAAAATGTCCACATACAGAGATCTAGCTACATGGCAGAATAGTGCAACATTTCCATATACAGAGTTCTAGCTACATGGCAGACGAGTCCAACGTGTCCATATACTGAGAGCCAGCTACAAGGATGAGTAGTCAAACATGTCCATATACAGATAGTTAGATACATGGCAGACAATTTCAACATGTTCATATACAGAGAGCTACCTACATGGCAGATCAGTCCAACATATCCATGCTACATGAGATAGCTACATGGCAGACAAGTCCAAAATGTCCACGTACTGAGAGCTAGCTACATGGCAGAATAGTGCAATATATACACGTACACAGCTCAAAGTACATGTCAGATTAGTCCAACATACCCATATACTGAGAGCTAGCTAAAAGGTAGAGTAATCCAACATGTCGATATATACAGTGTACAAGCTACATAGTAGATGATTCCAACATGTATATATAGAGAGTACTAGTAACCAGGCAGATGAATCCAATATGTTTATACAGAGAATGCTGGCTACATGGCTGATGAGTCCAACATGTCCATATACAGAGAACTCGCTACATGACAGACAAGAACAATATGCTTATATACAGACAGCTACCTACATGGCCGATCAGTCCAACATATGCATGCACAGAGAGCTAGCTTCATGGCATATGAGTCCAAAGTGTCCCTATACAGAGAGCTAGCTATATGGCAGAGAAGTGCAACATTTCCATATACAGAGTTCTAGCTACATGGCAGATGAGTCCAACGCATCCATATAATGGGAGCTACCTAAATGGCTCCTCACTACAGCTGTAAACATCCATTGAAAATTGGAACATGGAATGTACGAAGTATGAATTTGGAAAAATTGGAAGTGGTCAAAAATGAAATGGAATGCATAAACATC
>NW_006408877.1:2025101-2026722 GCF_000296735.1 Chrysochloris asiatica
GACTCAAGTGTGGCAGCGGTAGTGAGGTTGGCCCAGGATCAGACATTGTTTCGTTCTGCTGTGCATGGAGTCACTATGAGTCGGTTGTGACTTGATGGCAACTGACAACAAACAACAACAAAACTAAATGGAAGAGTAGTGCAACAATTTCATATACAGAGTTCTAACTACATGGCAGTTGAGTCCAACGTGTCCATATACTTACAGCTAGCTACATGGCAGAGTAGTCCAACATGTCCATATACAAAATAGTAGCTGCATGGCAGATGAGTCCAACATATCCATATACTGAGAGTTAGATACAAAATGCAGATGAGTCCAACATATGTATATAGAGAGGACTAGCGACACAGTAGAAGAGTCCAACACATAAATACACAGAGATCTGGCTACATGGCTGATGATTCCAACATGGCAGCTAACTGCATGGCAGAAAATTTTATTATGTTGATATGCAGAGAGTTACCTACATGACAGATCTGTTCAGCATATGCATGCACAGAGAGCTAGTTACATGGCAAGCGAGTCCAAAATGCCCATATACGGACAGCTAGCTATGTGGCAGAGTAGTGCTATATTTCCATAAACAGAGTTATAGCTACATGGTACATGAGTCCAACGTGTCCATATACTGAGAGCTAGCAACACGGCAGAGTAATCCAACATGTCCATATATAGAGTACTATCTGCATTGCAGACAAATCCAACATGTCCATATACTGAGAGTTAGCTTAATGGTAGATGAGTCCAACATGTGTTTATATAGAGGACTATCTACAAGGCTGATGAGTCCAACATGTTCATAAAGAGAGAGATGGCTATATGGCTGATGAGTCCAACATGTCCATATACAGAGAGCTAGCTACATGGCACACAAGTCCAATATGTACATATACAGAGAGCTTCCAAAATGCAAATCAGTACAACATATCCATGTACAGAGAGCTAGCTACATGGCAAACAAGTCCAAAATGTCTATATACAGAGAGCTGTCTACATGGATGATGAATTCAAGATGTCCATATACGGAGAGCTAGCTACAATGCAGATCAGTCCATCATATCCATGCACATATCATGGCAGACAAGTCCAAAATGACCAAATACAGAGAGCTACCTACATGGCAGAGTACTGCAACATTTCTATATACAGAGTTCTACCTACATGGTAGATGAGTCCAACATGTCCATATAATGAGAGCTAGCTACATGGTGGATTAATCCAACATGTCCTTATACAGAGTAGTATCTACAAGGCAGATGAGTCCAACCTGTCCATATACTGAGAGTTAGCTACATGGCAGATGAGTCCAATGTGTCCTTATACTGAGAGCTAGCTACCTGTCTGAGGAGTCTAACATATGCATATACTGAGAACTAGCTACATTGCAGATGAGTCCAACATGTCCATATACTGAGAGTTAGCAACATGGCAGATGAGTGCAACATGTGTATATTTAGAGTTCTAGCTACAAGGCAAATGAGTCCAACATGTTCATACACAGTGAGCTGTCTACATGGCTGATGAGTCCAACACGTCCATATATTGAGAGTTAGCTGCAAGGCAAATCAGTCCAACATATCCAAGCACAGAGATCTAACTACATGGCAGATCAGTCCAA
>NW_006408877.1:2027244-2028917 GCF_000296735.1 Chrysochloris asiatica
TTAGCTACATGGCAGATGAGTGCAACATGTGTATATTTAGAGTTCTAGCTACAAGGCAGATGAGTCCAACATGTTCATACACAGTGAGCTGTCTACATGGCTGATTAGACCAACATGTCCATATATTAAGAGTTAGCTATAAGGCAGATCAGTCCAACATATCCATGCACAGAGAGCTAGCTACAAGGCAGATGAGTCCAACATATCCATATATTGAGAGCTAGCTACATGGCAGATCAGTCCAACATATCCATGCACAAAGATCTAACTACATGGCAGACGGGTCCAAAATGTCAACATAGAGAGAGCTAGCTACATGGCAGAGTAGGCCACATTTCCATATACAGAGTTCTAGCTACATGGCAGATGAGTCCAACATGTCCATATACTGAGAGCTAGCTACCTGTTCGAGGAGTTCAACATATGCATATACAGAGTACTAGCTACTTGGCCGATGAGTCCAACATGTCCATATACTGAGAGTTATCTACATGGCAGATGAATACAACATGTGTATATATAGAGGACTAGCTACCACGCAGATGAGTCCAACATGTTCATACAGAGATAGCTGGCTGCATGGCTGATGAGTCCAACATGTCCACATAAAGAGAGCTAGCTTCATGGCAGACAAGTCCAAGATGTTCATAAACAGAGAGCTACCTACATGACTGATCAGTCCAACAGATCCACGAACAGAGATCTAACTACAAGGAAGATGAGTCCAACCTGTCCATATACTGAGAGTTAGCTACATGCAGACAACTCCAAAATATCCATATGCAGAGAGCTAACTACATGGCAGAATAGTGCAACATTTCCATATACAGAGTTCTAGCTACATGGCAGATGAGTAAAACGTGTCCATATACTGAAAGCCAGCTACAAGGCTGAGTAGTCAAACATGTCCATGTGCAAAGAGAAAGATACATGGCAGACAAGTTCAATATGTTCATATACAGAGAGCTACCTACATGGCTGATCAGTCCAACATATCCATGCACTGAGAGCTAGCTACATAGCAGACGAGTCCAAAATGTCCACATACAGAGAACTAACTACAAGGCAGAATAGTGAATCAATAACATATACACAATTCTATCTACATGGCATATGAGTCCAACGTGTCCATATAATGAGAGCTAGCTGCATGGTAGAGTAGCGCAACATTTCCATATAAAGAGTTCTAACTACATGGGAGTTTAGTCCAATGTGTCAATGTACTGAGAGCTAGCTGCATGTCAGAGTAGTCCAACATGTCCATATACAGAGTAGTCGCTACATGGCAGATATATGTCTATATACTGAGAGTTAGCTACAAAATGCAGATAAGTCCAACATGTGTATAAAGAGTGGACTAGCTGCAAGGCAGATGAGTCCAACATGTAAATACACAGAGATCTGGATGCATGGCTGATGAGTCCAACATGCCCATATAGAGAGAGCTAGCTACATGGCAGATTAGTGCAACATTTCAATATACAGAGTTCTAGCTACATGGAAGATGAGTCGAACATGCCCATATACTGAAAGTTTGTTACATGGCAGAGTAGTCCAACATGTCCATATATAGAGTACTAGCTGCATGGGAGTTGAGTCCAACATGTGTATATTTAGAGCACTATCTACAAGGCAGATGAGTCCAACATGTTCATATACAAGGAGCTTTCTAC
>NW_006408877.1:2029302-2039050 GCF_000296735.1 Chrysochloris asiatica
AGTTAGCAACTTTTCAGATGAGTCCAACATGTGTATATTTAGAGGGCTATCTAAAAGGCAAATATGTCAAATATGTTCATATACAGAGATCTGGCTACATGGCTGATGATTCCAACATGTCTATATACTTAGAACTAGCTACATGACAGAGTAGTCCAACATATCCATATACAGAGTACTAGTTACATGGCAGATGAGTCCAACAGGTTCGTATACTGAGAATTAGCTACAAAATGCATATGAGTCCAACATGTGTATATATAGAGGACTTACAACAAGGCAGATTAGTCCAATATGTTCATACAGAGAGAGCTGACTACATGTCTGATGAGTCAAACATGCCCTTATACAGAGAGCTACCTATATGGCAGATCAGTCCAATATATCCATGCACAGAGATCTAGCTACATGGCATACGAGTCCAAAATGTACATATACAGAGAGCTAGCTACATGGCAGAGTAGTGCAACATTTCCATCTACACAGTACTAGCTACATGGCAGATGAGTCCAACATGTCCATATACTAAGATTTAGTAAAATGGCAGATGAGGGCTACATGTGTATATTTAGACTGCTAGCTACAAGGCAGATGAGACCAACATGTTCATACAGAGAGAACTCTCTACATGGCTAATGACTCTAACATGTCCATATACAGAGTCCTAGCTTCATGGCTGATGAGTCCAACATGTCCATATACAGAGAGCTAGATATATGGCAGATCGGTCCAACATATCCATGCACAGAGAGTTAGCTACATGGAAGACGAGTCCAATATGTCCATATACAAAGGGGTAGCTACATGGCAGAGTAGTGCTTCATTTCCATATGCAGAGTTCTAGCTATATGGAAGATGAGTACAAAGTGTCCATATACTGAGAGCTAGCTACATGGCAGAGTATTCCAACATTTCCATATACAGAGTACTACCTACATGGAAGATGAGTCCAACTTGTCCATATACTGAGAACTAGCTACAATGCAGATGAGTTCAACATGTGTATATACAGAGGACTAGCTACAAGGCAGATGAGTCCGACATGTTCATGCAGAGAGAGCTGGCTATATTTCTGATGAGTCCAACATGTCCATATACAAAGAGCTAGCTACATGGAGACATGTCCTATGTGTTCATATTCTGAGAGCTATCTACAAGGCAGACCAGTCCAACATATCCATGAACAGAGAGATAGTTACATGGCAGATTAGTTCAAAATGTCCATATAAAGAGAGCTAGGTACATGGCAGTGTAGTACAACATTTCCATATACAGATTTCTAGCTACATGGCAGATGAATTGAACATGTCCATATATTGAGAGCTAGCTACATGGCAGAGTAGTCCAATATGTAGATATTTAGAGGACTAGCTTCAAGGCAGATGAGTTCATTACATTTATGCAGAGAGAGCTGACTCAATGGTTGATGAGTTCAAAATGTCCATATACAGAGAGATAGCTACATAGCAGAGAATCTAATATGTTCATATACAGAGACCTTTCAAAACGCAGATCAGTACAACATATCCATATACAGAGAGCTTGTTACATTGCAGATGAGTCCAAAATGGCCATACAAAGAGAGCTAGCTACTTGGCAGAGTAGTGCAACATTTTCATATACAGAGTTCTAGCTACATGGTACATAAATCCAATGTGTCTATATGCTGAGAGCTAGCTACATGGCAGAGTAGTTCAACATGTCCATATACAGAGTACTAGCTACATGGCAGATGAGTTCAACATGTGTATATTCAGAGGGCTAGCTTCAAGGCAAATGAGTCCAACATGCTCATACACAGAGAGCTGGTTATATGGTTGGAGACTCCAACATGTCCATATACAGAGTGATAGCTACATGGCAGAGAATCCAATATGTTCCTATAGAGAGACCTTTCAAAATGCAGATCAGTACAACATATCCATATACAGAGAGCTAGCTACGTTGCAGATGAGTCCATAATGGCCATATACAGAGAGCTATCTACTTTGCAGTGTAGTGCAACATTTCCATATACAGAGTTCTAGCTACATGGCCAATGACTACAAAATGTCAATATGCTGAGAGCTATCTACATGGCAGAGTAGTCCAACATTTCCATATGCTGAGAGGTAGCTACATCGCAGATGAGTCCAACATGTATATATAGAGAGGGCTAGCTATAAAGTAGATGAGTACAACATGTTCATGGAGAAAGAGCTGGCTACATGGCTGATGAATCTAACATGTCCATATTCACAGAGCTAACTACATGGAGACAAGTCCAATATGTTCATATTCAGAGAGCTATCTACAATGCAGATCAGTCTAACATATCCATGAACAGAGAGCTAACTACATGGCAAACGAGTCCAAAATGTCCATATACAGAGAGCTCACTACATGGCAAAGTAGTGCAACATTTCCATATACAGAGTTCTAGCTACAAGGCAGATGAATCAAACGTGTCCATACACTGAGAGTTAGCTACGTGGCAGAGTAGTCCAACATGCATATATTTAGAGGACTAGCTTCAAGACAGATGAGTTCACTATGTTTATACAGAGAGAGCTGGCTACATGACTGATGAGTTCAACATGTCCAGATACAGAGAGATAGCTATATGGCAGAGAATCCAGTATGTTTATATACAGAGAGCTTTCAAAATGCAGATCAGTATAACATATCAATATACAGAGATCTAGCTACATTGCAGATGAGTCCAAAATGCCCATATTCAGAGAGGTAGCTACTTAGCAGAGTAGTGCAACATTTACATTTACAGAATTCTATCTACATGGCAGATGAGTCCAACGTGTCCACATAATGAGAGCAAGCTATATGGCAGAGTAGTCCAACATGTCCATATACAGAGTACTAGATATATGGGGGATGAATCCAACATGTCCATATACTGAGAGTTAGCTACATGAAAGATGAGTCCAACATGTGTATATATAGAGGACTAGCTACAAGGCAGAGCAGTCAAAAATATTCATACAGAGAAACATGGATACATGGCTGATGAGTCCAAATGTCCACATCCAGAGAGCTAGCTACATGGCAGACAAGTACAATATGTTCTTATACAGAGAGCTACCTACATGGCAGATCCGTCTAACATATCCATGTACAGAGAGCTAGCAACATGGCCGAGTATTGAAACATTTTCATATAGAGAGTTCTAGCTACATGGCAGTGAGTCCAACGTGTCCATATACTGAGAGCTAGCTGCACGGCAGACAAGTACAATATGTACATATACAGAGAGCTGTTTACGTGGTAGATCATTCCAACATAACCATGCACACAGAGCTAGCTACATGGCAGTCGAGTCCAAAATGTCCATACACAGAGAGCTGGCTACATGGCAGGGTAGTGCAACATTTCCATATACAGAGTTTTAGGTACATGGCAGAGGAGCCCAACATGTCCATATACTGAGAGTTAGTTACAAAATGCATATGAGTACAACCTGTGTATATAAAGAGAACTACCTACAAGGCAGATGAGTCCAACATGTTGATAAAGAGAGAGCTAGTTACATTGCAGAGTAGTGCAACATTTCAATATACAGAGTTCTAGCTACATGACAGATCAGTCCAACATGTCCATATACTGAGAGCTAGCTACATGGCAGAGTAGTTCAACATGTCCATATACTGAGAGGAGTTCAATATGTACATATACTGAGAGATAGCAACATGGCAGATGAGTTCAACATGTACATATACTGAGAGTTAGCAACATGGCATATGAGTCCACCATGTGTATATTTAGAGGGCTAGCTACAAGGCAGATGAATCCAACATGTTCATAAAGAGAGAGCTGGCTACATGGCTGATGAGTCCAATATGTCCATGTACAGAGAGCTAGCTACATGGTAGACAAGTGCAATATGTTCATATAGAGAGAGCTACCTACATGGCAGATCAGTCCACCATATCCATGCACAGAGAGCTAGTGACATGGCAGATGAATCCAAAATGTCCAATTACAAAGAGCTAGCTAAATGGCAGAGTAGTGCAACATTTCCATATACAGATTTCTAGCTACATGGCAGATGATTCCACCGTGTCCATATACTGAGAGTTAGCTACATGGCAGAGTAGTTCAACATGTCCATATACAGAGAAGTAGCTACATATCATATGAGTCCAATATGTGTATATTTAGAGGGCTAGCGTCAAGGCAGATGAGGTCAACATATTCATACACATAGAGGTGGCTACATGAATGATGAGTTCAACATGTCCATATACAGAGAGCTAGCTACATGTCAGAGAAGTCCAATACGTTCATATACAGAGAGTTATCAAAATGCAGATCAGTACAACATTTCCATATACAGAGAGCTAGCTACATTGCAGAAAAGTCAAAAATGTCCATATACAGAGAGCTAGCTACATGGCAGAATAGTGCAACATTTCCATATACAGAGTTCTAGCTACAGGGCAGATGAGTCCAACGTGCCCATATACTGAGAGTTAGCTACATGTTAGAGTAATCCAACATGTCCATATACAGAGTAATAGATAAATGGCAGATAAGTCCAACATGTATATATACTGAGAGTTAGCAACATGCCAGTTGAGTCCAATATGTGTATATTTAGAGGGCTAGCTAAAAGGCAGATGAGTCTAATATGTTCATATACAGATAGCTGGCTACATGGCTGATATGACCAACATGTCCATATACTGAGAGCTAAGTACATGTCAGACAAGTCCAAAATGATCATATACCAAGAGCTACCTACATGTCAGATCAGTCCAACATATCCATGCACAGAGAGCTAGCTACATGGCAGACAAATCCAAAATATTCATATACAGAGAGCTACCTACATGGCCGAGTAGTGCAACATTTCCATCTACAGAGTTCTAGTTACATGGCAGATTCCTCCAACTTTTCCATATACTGAGAGCTTGAGACATGGCAACGTAGTCCAACAAATCCATACACAGAGTACTAGCTAAATGGCACATGAGTCCAACATGTCTATGTACATGGTTGATTAGTCCAAAATGTGTATATATAGAGGAATAACTACAAACCAGATGAGTGCAACATGTTCATACACAGAGAGATGTCTAATGATTCCAACAACTCCATATAGAGAGAGCTAGCTACATGTCAGACAAGTCCAATATGTTCATATATAGAGAGCTATCTGCATGGCAGACCAGTCTATCTTATCCATGCACAGAGAGCTAGCTATATGGCAGACGAGTCCAAAATGTCCATATACAGGGTACAAGATACATGGCAAATGAGTTCAAAATGTGCATATACTGGGAGTCAGCAACATGGCAGATGAGTCCAACATGTCCACATAGTGATAGTTAGCTATAAAATGCAGATGAGTCCAATATGTGTGTATATAGAGGACTTGTTACAGGGCAGACCAGTCCAGAATATTCATACAGAGAGAGCTGGATACATGATTGATGAGTCCAAAATGCCCATATACAGAGAGCTAGCTACATGGCAGAAAAGTCCGATATGTTCATATGCAGAGAGCTACCAACATGGCAGATCAGTCAAAATATCCATGCACAGAGAGATAACTACTTTCATAAACTGAAAGATAGCTACATGGCAGATGAGTTCAAAATGTCCATATACAGAAAGCTAACTACCTGGTAGAGTAGTGTAACATTTTCATATACACAGTTCTGGCTACATGGCAGGTGAGTCTAATGTGTGCATATACTGAGAGTTAGCTACATGGCAGAAAACTCCAAGATGTTCATATAAAAAGTGCACGCCACATGGCAGAATGGTCCAATATGTCCATATATGAAGCACTAGCTACATGGCAGATGAGTCTAACATGTCCATGTTTTGAAAGTTAGCTACATGACAGATTCGTGCAACATGTGTATACCTACAGGGCTAGCTACAAGGCAGATGAGTGCTACATGTTCATACACAGAGAGCTTCCTACATGTCTGATAACCAACATGCCCATATACAGAGAACTACCTACATGGAAGACAAGTCCAATATGTTCATATACATAGAGATACCTACATGGCAGATCATTCCAACATATCCATGCACAGAGAGCAAGCTACCTGACAGATGAGATTAAAGTGTCCATATAATGAGAGCTAGCTACATGGTAGATTACTCCAACATGTCCATATAGAGAGTACTAACTACATGGCAGATGAGTTCAACATGTCAATATTCTGAATATTAGCTACATGTCAGAGGAGTCCTACATGTGTATATTTAGAAGGCTAGCTAAAAGGCAGATCAGAGCAACATGTTCATAATCTGAGAGCTGGCTAAATGGCTGAATAGTCCCACATGTCCTTATAAAGAGAGCTAGCTACATGGCAGACAAGTTCAATATGTTCACATACAGAGAGCTACACACATGACAGATCAGTAAAACATATCCATGCACAGTGAGTTAGCTACATGGCAAACGAGTCCAAAATGTCCATATACAGAGAGATAGCTACATGGCAGAGTAGTGCAATATTTCAATATATGGAGTTCTAGCAACATGGCAGATGTCCATAATCTGTGAGCTAACTATATGTCAAAGTAGTCCAACATGTACTTATACAGAGTACTAGCTACATGACAGATGAGTCCAACGTGTCCATATAATGAGAGTTAGTTACATGGCACACGGGTGCAACATGTGTATATGTAGAGGGCTAGCTACAAGTCAGATTAGTCCAACATGTTCATACATAGAGAGCTGACTACATGGCTGATGAATCCAACATATCCATATACTTAGAGCTAGATACATAGCAGAAAAGTTCATTATGTTCATATACAGAGAGCTAACTACATGGCAGATCAGTCCAACATATCCACGAACAAAGATCTAACTACATGGCAGACGAGTCCAAAATGTCAATATAGAGAGAGCTAGCTACATGGCAGAGTAGTGCCACATTTCCATATACAGAGTTCTAGCTTCATGGCAGATGAGTTCAACGAGTCCATATACTGAGAGCTATCTACATGGTAGGGTAGTTCAACATGTCCATATACAAAGTATTTGCTACATGGCAGATGAGCTAAACATGTTCATATACTGAAAGATAGCTACATGGCAGATGAGTCCAACATGTGTATATAGAGAGGACTAGCTATAAGGCAGATGAGTCCAACATGCTCATACAGAGAGAACTGGCTACATGGCTGATGAGTCCAGCATGTCCATATACAGAGCGCTAGCTACATGGCAGAAAAGTCTAATATGTTCTTATACAGAGAGCTACCTAAATAGAAGATCAGTCCAACATATCCATGCACAGAGAGCAAGTCACATGGCAGACGAATCCAAAATGTCCAATTACAGAGAGCTAGCTAAATGACAGTGCAACATTTCCAGATACAGAGTTCTAGCTATATGGCAGATGAGGACAAAGTGTCCAGACACATAAAGCAAGCTACATGGCTGGGTGGTGCAACATTTCCATATACAGAGTTCTAGCTACAAGGCAGATGAGGACAAAGTGTCCAGACACATAAAGCAAGCTACATGGCAGAGTATTCCAACATATCCATGTACAGAGTAGTAGCTACATGGCAGATGAGTCCATGTCCATATACTGAGAGTTAGCTACAAAATGCAGATGAGTTCAACATGTATATATAGAGAGGACTTGTTACAAGGTAGATGAGTCCAACATGTTCATACAGACAGAGCTGGATACATAGCTGATGGGTGCAACATGCCCATATACAGAGTGTTAGCTACATGGCAGAAACGCCCAATATGTTTATATACAGAGTACTACCTAAAGGACAGTTCAGTCCAACATATCCATGCACAGAGAGCAAGCTATATGGCAGATGATTCCAACATTTCCATATTCTGAGAGTTAGCAACATGGCGGATGAGTCCAACATGTCCATATTCTAAGAGTTAGCAACATGGCAGATGAATCCAACATGTGTATTTTTAGAGGGCTAGCTACAAGGCAGGTGAGTCCAACATATTCATACACAGAGAGCTGGCTACATAGCTGATGAGTCCAACATGTCCATATACTGAGAGTTAGCTACAAAATGTAGATGAGTCCAACATGTGTGTATATAGTGCACCTCTTAAAATGCAGAAGATTTGAAAATGTTCATACAGAGAGAGCTGACTACATGAATGATGAGTCCAACATGCCCATATACAGAGAGCTAGCAACATGGCTGAAAAGTCCAATATGTTCATATATAGAGAGCTAATTATATGGCATATCAGTCTAACATATCCATGCACAGAGAGCTAGGTACATGGCAGAGGAGTCCAAAATGACCATATACAGAGAAGATAGCTACATGGAAGAGTAGTACAACATTTCCTTATACAGAGTTCTAGCTATATGGTAGATGAGTCCAACATATGCATATACTGAGAGCTAGCTACATAGCAGAGAAGTCCAACATGTCCATATACAGAGTGTTAGCCACATGACAGATTAGTCCAAAATGTCCATATTCAGAGCACTAGCTACCTGGCAGATGAATACAACATGTCCATGTACTGAAAGTTTGCTACATGGCAGATGAGTCCAACATGTGTATATTTAGAAGGCTAGTAACAAGGAAGATGAGTGTAATATGTTCATACACAGAGAGCTGCCTACATGTCTGATGAGTCAACATGTCCATCTACAGAGAGCTAGCTACATGGCAAAGTGGTCCATCATGTGCTTATTCAGCGTACTGGCTACATGGCAGATGAGTACAACATGTCCGTATGCTGAACGTTAGATACAAAATGTAAATGTGTCCAACATGTGTATATATAGTGCACTTGTTACAAGGCAGATGATTTGAAAATGTTCATAGAGAAGGAGCTGGCTACATACTGATGAGTCCAACAATCCCATATAGAGAGAGCTAGCTACATGGCAGAAAAGTCCAATATGTTCATATAGAGAGAGCTAATTACATGGCAGATCAGTCTAACATATCCATGCACAGAGAGCTAGCTACATGACAGACGAGTCCAAAATGTCCATATACAGAGAGATAGGTACATGAAAGAGTAGTACAACATTGCCATATACAGAGTTCTAGGTACATGGCAGATGAGTCCAATGTGTGCATATACTGAGAGCTAGCTACATGGCAGAGAAGTCCAAAATGTCCATATAAAGAGTGCTAGCCACATGGCAGAGTAGTCCAACATGTCCATATTCAGAGCACTTGCTACATGGCGGATGAATCCAACATGTCCATATACCGAAAGTAAGCTACATGGCAGATAAGTCCAACATGTTTATATTTAGAGGGCTAGTTACAAGGGAGATGAGTCAACATGTCCATCTACAGAGAGCTAGCTACATGGAAGACAAGTCCAATATGTTCATATTTAGAGAGATACCTACATAGCAGATCATTCCAACATATCCATGCACAGTGAGCCAGCAACATGATAGACGAGATTAAAATGTCCATATACGGAGCACTAGCTACATGGCAGTGAATTCCAACATGTCCATATAGACAGTAGTAGCTACATGGCAGATGAGTCCAACATGTCCAAATTCTGAAAATTAGCTACATATCAGAGGAGTCCTATATGTGCATATTTAGAGGACTAGCTACAAGGCAGATGAGAGCAGCATGTTTATACACAGAGAGCTGACTACATGGCTGAATAGTCCAACATGTCAACATATAGAGAGCTAGCTACATGGCAGACAATTCCAATATGATCATATACAGAGAGCTAAATACATGGTAGATCAGTATAACATATCCATGCACAGAGAGCTACCTACATGGCAGA
>NW_006408877.1:2040570-2056244 GCF_000296735.1 Chrysochloris asiatica
ATCACTGAAACATATCCATGCACAGAGAGCTAACATAATCGCAAATGAGTCCAAAATGTCTATATACAGAGAGATATCTACTTGGCAAAGTATTGCAACATTTCCATATACAGAATTCTAGCTACATGGCAGAGGAGTACAACGTGTCCATATACTGAGAGCTAGCTACATGAAAGAGGAGTCCAACATGTCCATATACAGAGTACTAGCTTTATGGCAGAGGAATCCTACATGTCCATATACTGAGAGTTAGCTACATGGCAGATGAGTCCAAGATGTGTATGTTTAGAGGACTCGCTAAAATGCAGATGAGTCCAACATGTTCATAAACAGAAAGCTGGCTAAAAGGCTGATAAGTCCAGCATGTCCATATACTGAGAGCTAGATACATGACAGACAATTCCAATATGTTAACATAAGAGAGCTACTTACATGGCAGATCAGTCCAACATATACATGCACAGAGAGCTAGATCAATGGCAGACAACTCCAAAATATCCATATACAGAGAGCTAGCTACATGAGAGAGTAGTCCAATATATCCATATACAGAATACTAGCTAGATGGCAGATTAGTACAACATGTCCAAATTCTGAGACTTGGCTACATGGTGGATGAGTGCAACATGTGTATATATAGAGTACTAGCTACAAGGAAGATGAGTCCAACATATTCATATAGAGAGAGCTGGCTACATGGCTGATGAGTCCAACATATCCATGCAATGGCAGAATAGTCCAATATGTTCATGTAAACAGAACTACCTAAATGGTAGAACATTCCAATATATACATGCACAGAGATCTAGCTACATGGCAGAGTAGTCCAGCATGTCCATATAGAGAGTACTAGCTACATGGCAGATTAGTCCAACCTGTCCATATACTGAGTGATAGCTACATGACAGAGAAGTCCAATATATTTATATACAGAGAGCTACCTACATGGCAGATCAGTGAAACATATCCATGAACATAGAGCTAGCTACATGGCAGACGAGTCCAAAATAACCTATCATGGCAAAGTAGTGCAATATTACCATGTACAGAGTTCTAGCTTCATGGCAGATGAGTCCAAAATGTCCATATACAGAGAGCTAGCTACATGGTAGAGTAGTCTAATATGACCATATTAAGGGTACTGGCTACATAGCAGATGATTTGAACATGTCCATATACTGAGAGTTAGCTACATGGTAGATGAATCCTACATGTGTATACATAGAGGGCTAGCTACAAGGCATGTGAGTCCAACATGTCCATATACAGAGAGCTGGCTACATGGCAGACAAGTCCAATATGTTCATATAAAGAGAGTTATCTACATGGCAGATCAGTCCAACATGTCCATGCACAGAGAGGTAGCTACATGGCAGAAGAGTTCAAAATGTCCATATACAGAGAGCTAGCTACATCGCAGAGTAGTGCAACATTTCCATATACATAGTTCTTGCTACATGCAGATGAGTCCAATGTGTCCATATACTGAGAGCTAGCTACATGGCAGATGAGTTCAACATGTGTATATATAGAGGACTAGCTACAAGGCAGATTAGTCCAACATGTTCATATGGAGAGAGCTGGCTATATGGATGATGGGTCCAACATGTCGATATACTGAGAGCTAGCTATCTGGCAGACAAGTTCTATATGTTCAGATACAGAGAGCAACCTACATGGCAAATCTGTTCAACACACCATGCACAGTGAGCTAGCTACATGGCAGACGAATCTAAAATGTCCATATACAGAGATCTAGCTACATGGCAGAATAGGGCAACATTTCCTTATACAGAGTTCCAGCTAGCTGCATGGCAGAGTAGTCCAACAATTCCATATACAGAATACTAATTACATGGCAGATGAGTCCGACAAGTCCATACACTGAGAGTTAGCTACATGGCTGATGAGTCCAAAATGTGTATATGTACAGGACTAGCTACAAGGCAAATGAGTCCAACATGTTCATACAGAGAGAGCTGGTTACATGGCTGATGAGTCCAACATATCCATGCCTAGAGAGCTAGCTACATTGCAGACATGTCCAATATGTTCATATAAAGAGAGCTGCCTATATGGCAGATCAGTCTAAAATATACATGCATAGAGAGCTAGCTACATGTCAGATGAGTCCAATGTGTCCAAATACTGAGAGCGAGCTACATGGCCAACCAGTCCAATATGTCCATGTACAGAGAACTAACTACATGGCAGAGTATTGCAACATTTCCATATAGAGAGTTCTAGATACATGACAGATGAGTCCAAGATTCCATAAACTGTGAGCAAGATACATGGCAGACTTGTCCAACATATCCATATACAGAGAACTAGCTACATGGCAGATGAGTCCAACATGTCCATATGAATAAAGTTAGTTGTATTGCAGATGAGTCCTAGAAGTGTATACAAAAGGACTAGCTACAAGGCAGATGAGTCCAACATGTTCAAACAGAGAGAGTTGGGTACATGGCTACAAGGCAGATGAGTCCAACATGTCCATATACAGAGAGCTAGCTACATGGCAGACAAGTAAAATATGTTCATATACAGAGAGCTCCCTACATAGTAGATCAGTCCAATATATCCATGCACATAGAGCTAGCTACATGGCAAAAGAGTCCAAAATAACCATAACAAAGAGCTAGTTTCATGGCAGAGTAGTCCAACATTACCATATACAGAGTTTTAGCTTCATGGCATACGAGTCCACAATGTCCATATACAGAGAGCTAGCTACATGGCAGAGAAGTGCAACATTTCCATATACAGAATTCTAGCTACATGGTGGATGAGTTCATCGTGTCCATAAACTGACACCTAGCTACATGGCAGAGCAGTCCAATATGTCCCTATACAGAGTAGTGGCTACATGGCAGATAAGTCCAACCTGTCCATATACTGAGAGTTACCTACATTACAGATGAGTCCAACATGTGTATATATAGAATATTAGCTACATGGCTGATGATTCCAACATATCCATGCATAGAGAACTAGCTACATGGCAGACAAGTCCAATATGTTCATATAAAGAGAGTTACCTACATGGTAGATCAGTCCAACATATCCATGCACAGAGAGGTAGCAGAAGAGTCCAAAATGGCAGATGAGTTCAACATGTGTACATATAGAGGACTATCTACAAGGCAAATGAGTCCAACATGTTCATACAGAGAGAGCTGGCTATATGGCGGATGAGTTAAACATGTCTATATCCTGAGAGCTAGATACATGGCAGACAAGTTCAATATGTTCATATACAGAGAGCAACCTACATGGCAAATCTGTCCAACACACCATGCACAGTGAGCTAGCTACATGGCAGACGAGTTCATAATGTCCATATACAGAGATCTAGCTACATGGCAGAGTAGTGTAACATTTCCATATACAGAGTTCCAGTGAGCTGCATGGCAGAGTATTCCAACATTTCCATATACAGAGTACTAGTTACATAGCAGATGAGTCTGACAAGTGCATATACTGTGAGTTAGCTACATGCCTGAAAAGTTGAACATGTGTATATACAGAGGAATATCTCCAAGTTAGATGAGTCCAACATGTTCATACAGAGAGAGCTGGATACGTGGCTGATAAGTCCAGCATGTCCATATACAGAGAGCTTGCTACATGGCAGAAAAGTCTAATATGTTCATATACAGAGAGTTACTTACATGGCAGATCAGTCCAACATATCCATGCACAGAGAGCAAGCTACATGACAGACAAGTCTAAAATGTCTATATGCAGAGAGCTAGCTACTTCGCAGAGTAGTGCAGCATTTCCATATAAATGTTCTAGCTTCATGGCAGATTAGACCAACATGTCCATATACTGAGAGTTACCTACATGACAGAGTAGTCGTATATGTCCAAATACATAGTACGATCTACATGGCAGATGAGTCCAACATGTCTCTATACTGAGAGTTATTACATGGCAGATGAGTCAAACATGTGTATATATAGTGGACTAGCTACAAGGCAGATGTGTCCAACATGTTCAAACACAGGAAGCTGGCTACATGCCTGATGAGTCCAACATGTTCATATACTGAGACCTACGTACAGGCAGACAAGTAAAATATGTTCATATATAGACAGCTACTTACATGGCAAATCATTCAAACATATCCATGCATATAGAGCCAGCAACATGGCAGACAACTCCAAAATGTCCATATATAGAGAGCTAGCTACATGGCAGAGTAGTTCAACATGTCCATACACTGAGAACTAGCTACATGGCAGAGTTGTCCTATATGTCCATATACAGTGTACTAGCTACATGGCAGATGACTTGAATATGTCCATATACTGAAAGTTAGCTACATGATAGATGAGTTCTATGTGTATATATAGAGGGCTAGCTACAAGGCAGATGAGTTCCACATGTTCATACAGAGAGACCTGGATACATGGCTGATGAGTCCAACATATCCATGCATAGAGAGCTGGCTACATGGCAGACAAGTCCAATATGTTCGTATACAGAGAGCTACCTACATGGCAGATCAGTCCAACATATCCAAGTACAGAGAGCTAGCTACATGGCAGATCAGTCCAATATATACATGCTCATAGAGCTAGGTACATGGCAGATGAGTCCAAAATGTCCATATACAGAGAGCTAGCTACATGGCAGTGTAGTGCAACATTTCCATATGCTGAATTCTAGCTACATGATGGATGAGTCCAACGTGTCCATAAACTAACACCTAGCAACATGGCAGAGTAGTCCAGCATGTCCATATACAGAATACTAGCTACATGGCAGATGAGTCCAACATGTCCATATACTGAGAGTTAGCTACATGGCAGAAGAGTCCAACAAGTGTATATTTAGAAAGCAGGCTACAAGTAAGATGTGTCCAACATGTTCATACACAGAGAGCTGGCTACATGGTTGATGAGTCCTACATGTCCATATACTGAGAGCTAGCTACATGGCAGACAATTCCAAAATGTTAATACACAGAGAGCTACCTATATGGCATTTCAGTCCATCATATCCATGCACAGAGAGCTGGATCCATGGCAGACGACTCCAAAATGTCCATATACAGAGAGCTAGACACATAGCAGAGTAGTCCAACATGTCCATATACTGAGAGTGAGCTACATGGAGGATATGTGCAATATGTGTATATATAGAGTACTAGCTACAAGGTAGATAAGTCCAACATGTTCATACAGAGAAAGCTGACTAAATGGCTGATGATTCCAACATATCCATTCATAGAGAGATAGCTACATGGCAGACAAGTCCAATATGTTAATGTAAAGAGAGCTACCTACATGGCAGAGTAGTGCAACATTTCCATATGTATATTTCTAGCTACATGGCTGATGAGTCCACCATGTCCATATACTGAGAGATAGCTACAAACAGAGTAGTCAAATATGTCCAAATACACAGGAATAGCTACATGGCAGATGAGCCCAACATGTGTATATATAGAGGAACAGCTAAAAGGCAGATGATGTCAACATGTTCATACACAGAGAACTGGCTATATGGCTGGTGAGTCCAACATGTTGATATACTGAGAGCTAACTACATGGCAGACAAGTCTAATATGTTCATATACAGAGGGCTACCTACATGGCAGAACAGTTCAATATGTTCATATAGAGAGAGCACCTACATGGCAGAACAGTTCAATATATCCATGTAAGGAGAGCTAGCTACATGGGAGATGAGTCCAAATTGTCCATATACAGAGTTATAGCTACATGGCATATGAGTCCAAAGTGTCAATCTAATATGAGGTAGCTACATGGCAGATGGGTCAAACATGTCCACATATTGAGAGTTAGCTACATGGAAGATGAGTCCAACATGTGTATATTTAGAGGATTAACTAAGAGGCAGATATCTCCAAGGTGTTCATACAGAGAGAGCTAGATACATGGCTGATGAGTACAACATGTCCATATACTGAGAGTTAGCTACATGACAGATGAGTCCAACCTGTGCATATATAGAAGACTAGCTACAAGGAAGATCGGTTCAACATATCCATGAACAGAGACATAGCTACATGGCAGACAAATCCAAAATGTTCATATTCAGAGAGCTAACTACATGGCAGAGTAGTGCAAATTTTCCATATAAAGAGTTCTAGCTACATGGCAAATGAGTCCAACGTGTCCATATAGTGAGAGAAACTACATGGCAGAATATTCCAACATGTCCATATACAAAACATTAGCTACATGGCAGAAGAGTCCAACATGTCCTTATATTGAGGGTTAGCTACACAACAGATGAAATCAACAAGTGTATATTTAGAGGGTTAGCTACAAGGCAGATGAGTCCAACATGTTCATACACAGAGAGCTGGCTACATGGCTGATGAGTCCAACATGTCCATATACTGAGAGTTAGCTACATGGCAGACAAGTCCAATATGTTCATATACAGAGACCTACCTACATGGCAAATCAGCCCAACATATCCATACACAGAGAGGTAGCTACATTCAGACGAGTACAAAATGTCGATATACAGAGAGCTAGCTACATGGCAGAGTAGTGCAACCTTTCCATATACAGAGTTCTAGCAACATGGCAGATGAGCCCAACGTTGCCATATATTGAGAGCCAGCTACATGGCAGAGTAGTCCAACATGTTCATATACAGATTACAAGCTTCATGGCAGATGAGTAGAACATGTCCATATACTGACAGTTACCTTCATGGCAGATAAGTCATACATGTGTATATATAGAGGACTAGATACAAAGCAGATGAGTCCAACTTGTTCATAAAGATTGAGCTGCCTACATGGTAGAAGAGACATACATTTCAATATACTGAGAGCTAGCTACATGGCAGACGAGTTCAATATGTTCATATACACAGAGCTACCTACATGGCAGATCACTCCAACATATCAATGCACAGAGACCAAGCTACATGGCAAACGAGACCAAAATGTCCATATAAAGAGAGTTAGATACATCGCAGAGTAGGGTAACATTTCCATATACAGAGTTCTAGCTACATGGCAGATGAGTCCAACATGTCCATATATTGAGAGTTAGGTACATGGCAGATCAGTCCAATATGTTCCTATAGAGAGAGCTACCTACATGGCAGATCAGTCCAAAATATCCATGATCAGAGAGTTATCTACATGGCAGATGAGTCCAAAATGTCTATATACAGAGAGCTAGCTACATGGTAGAATAGTCCAACATGTCCATATTCAAAGTATAAGCTACATGGCAGATTAATCCAACATATCCATATACTGAGAGTTAGCTACATAGCAAATCAGTCCAAGATGTGTACATATAGAGGACTAGCTACAAGACAGATGAGTCCAACATATCCAAATACTGAGACCTAGCTAAACGGCAGACAAGTCCAATATGTTCATATACAGAGAGCTACCCACATGGCAGACCAGTTCAATATATCCATGTAAGGAGAGCATGCTACATGGCAGACGAGTGCAAATTGTCAATATACAGAGAGCTAGCTACATGGCAGATAAGTCCAACATGTCCATATACTGAAAGTTAGCTACATGGCAGATGAGTCCAACATGTGTATATTTACAGGGCTAACTACAAGGCAGATAACTCCAAGATGTTCATACAGAGAGAGCTAGATACATAGCTGATGAGTCCAACATGTCCATATACTGAGAGCTAGGTACATGGTAGACAAGTTCAACAAGTTCATAAACAGAGAACTACCTACATGGCAGATCACTCCAACATATTCATGCACAGAGAGCTAACATAATGGCAGACGAGTCCAAAATGTCTATATACAGAAAGCTAGCTACTTGGAAAAGTAGTGCTACACTTCCATATACTGAGTTCTAGCTACATGGCAGAGGAGTCTAACATGTCCATATACTGAGAGCTAGCTACATGGCAGACTATTCCAACATGTCCATATACAGAGTACTAGCTTTATGGCAGAGGAGTCCAACATGTCCATATACTGAGAGTTAGTTACATGGCAGATGAGTCCAACATGTGTATGTTTAGAGGACTCGCTAAAAGGCAGATGAGTCCAACATGTTCATATAAGAGTGTTAGCTACATGGTAGACATGTCCAATATGTTCATATACAGAGAGCTACCTACATGGCAGTTCAGTCAAATATAACCATGTACAGAGAGCTAGTTGTATGGCAGATGAGTCCAAAATGTCTATATACAGAGAGCTAGCTACATGGCATAGTAGTGCAACATTTCCATATACAGAGTTTTAGCTATATGCCATATGAATCCAACATGTGCATATTTAGAGAGCTAGCTAAAAGGGTGATGAGTCCAACATGTCCATAAACAGAGAGATGGCTACATGGCTAATGAGTCCAGCATGTTAATATACTGACAGCTAGCTACATGGCAAAAAAGTCCAATATGTTCATATAGAGAGAGCTACCTTCATGGCAGATCAGTCCAACAAATCCATGTACAGTGAGTTAGCTACATTGCAGATGAATCCAAAAATGTGTATATACAGAGAGCTAGCTACATGGCAGAATACTGCAACATTTACATATATGGAGTTCTAGCTACATGGCAGAGAATTCCAACGTGGCCTTATACTGAGAGCTGGCTACATATCAGAGTAGTACAACATGTCCACATACGGAGTACTAGCTACATGGCAGATGAGTCCATCAAATCCATATACTGAGAGTCGGCTACATGGCATATGAGTCCAACATGTGTATATTTAAAGGGTTAGATACAAGGCAGATGAGTCCAGTGTGTTCATACACAGAGAGTTGGCTACATGTCTGATGAGTCAAACATGTCCATAGACTGAGAGTTAACTAAATGACAGATCAGTTCAAAATATTTGTGTTTAGAGGGCTAGCGACAAAGCAGATGAGTCCAACATGTTCATACAGAGAGAGCAGGCTACATGGCTGATGAGTCCAACAAGGCCATATACAGAGAGCTACCTGCATGGCACACAAGTCCAATATGTTCATATACAGAGAGCTACCGACATGGAAGATCAATCCAACATATTCATGCACAGAGAGCTAGCTAAAAGACAGACAAGTCCTAAATGTCCATATAGAGAGAGCTAGCTACATGGCAGAGTAGTGCACCATTTCCATATACAGAGTTCTAGCTACATGGGAGAGTAGTCCTACATGACCATATACAGAGTACTAGCAAAATGGCAGATGATTCCACATGTCAATATACTGAGAGCTAGCTAAATGGCAGAGTAGTACAACACATCCTTATGCAGAGTACTAACTACATGGCAGATTAGTCCAACATATCCATGTACAGAGACCTAGCTACATAACAGGCGAATCCTAAATGTTCATATACAGAGAACCAGCTGTGTTGCAGAGTAGTGTAACATTTCCATATACAGAGTCCTAGCTTGATGGCAGATGAATCAAATGTGTCCATAAACTGAGAGCTAGCTAAATGGCAGAATAGTCCATATAGTCCATATAGAGAGTACAAGCTACATGGCAGATGAATCCAACATGTCCATATACTGAGAGTTAGCTACATGGCAGATGAGTCCAACACGCTTATATATAGAGGACTAGCTACAAGCCAGATGAGTCCAATCATGTTTATACAGAGAGAGCTGGCTACATGCCTGATGAGGGCAACATGTTCATACACTGAGAGCTAGGTACATGGCAGACTAGTCCAATATGTTCATATACAGAGAGATACCTACATGGCAGATCAGTCCAACATATCTATGTACAGAGAGCTAGCTACATGGCAGACAACTCCAAAATGACCATATACAGAGAGGTTGCTACATGGCAAAGTAGTGCAACATTTCCATATAAAGAGTTCTAGCTACATGGCAGAGGAGTCCAAAGTGTACATATACTGAGAGCAAGCTACATGGCAGAGTAGTCCAACATGTCCATATGCACAGTACTAGCTACATGGTAGATGAGTCCAACATGTCCATGTACTGAGAGTTAGCTACATGACAGAAGAGTACAACATGTTTATGTTTAGAGGACTTGCTACAAAACAGATGGGTCCAACATATTGATACAGAGGGAACTGGCTACATTGCTGATATGTCCAACACGTCAAATACAGAGAGCTAGCTACCTGGCAGACAAGAACAATATGTACATATATAGAGAGCTACCTACATGCAGATCAGTCCAATATATCCATGTAAGGAGAGCTAGCTACATGGCCGAAGAATCCCAATTATCCATATACAGAGAGCCATATACATAGCAGAGTAGTCCAACATTTCCATATACAGAGTTCTATCTACATGGCATATGAATCCAACGTGTCCATAAACTGAGAGTTAGCTACATGGCAGACAAGTCCAATATGTTCATATACAGAGACCTACCTACATGGCAGATCAGCCCAACATATCCATGCACAGAGAGGTAGCTACATTCAGACGAGTACAAAATGTCGATATACAGAGAGCTAGCTACATGGCAGAGTAGTGCAACATTTCCATATACAGAGTTCTAGCAACATGGCAGATGAGCCCAACGTTGCCATATAGCAAGACCTACCTACATGGCAGAGTAGTCCGACATTTCCATATACAGAGTACAAGCTACATGGCAGATGAGTAGAACATGTCCATATACTGACAGGTACCTTCATGGCAGATGAGTCCAATATGTGTATATATAGAGGACTAGATACAAGGCAGATGAGTCCCACATTTTCATACAGATTGAGCTGGCTACATGATAGAAGAGACATACATGAAAATATACTGAGAGCTAGCTACATGCATAAAAGTCCAATATGTTCATATACACAGAGCTACTTACATGGCAGATCACTCTAACATATCAATGCACAGAGAGCTATCATAATGGCAAACGAGCCCACAATGTCCATATACAGAGATCTAGCTACATGGCAGAGTAGGGTAGCATTTCCATATACAGAGTTCTAGCTACATGGCAGATGAGTCCAACATGTCCATTTATTGAGAGTTAGCTACATGGCAGATAAGTCCAACATGTGTTCCAACATGTTCATATACTGAGAGCTAGCTACATGGCAGACCAGTCCAATATGTTCATATACAGAGAGCTACCTTTATGGCAGATCAGTCCAACATATCTATGTACAGAGAGTTAGCTACATGGCAGACAAGTCCAAAATGTGTATATACAGAGAGCTAGCTACATGGCAGAATAGTCCAACATGTCCATATACAGAGTACTAGCTACATGGCAGATGAATCCAACATATCCATATACTTAGAGTTAAATACATGGCAGATCAGTAAAAGATGTGTACATATAGAGAACTAGCTACAAGACAGATGAGTCCAAAATGTCCATATACTGAGAGCTAGCTACATGGCAGACAAGTCCAATATGTTCATATACAAAGAGCTACCTACATGGCAGATCAGTTCAATATATCCATGTAAGGAAAGTGTGCTACATGGAAGACGAGGCCAAACTGTCCATATACAGAGTGCTAGCTACAGGGCAGAATATTGCAATATTTCCATATACAGAGTTGTAGCTACATGGCATGTGATTCCAACATGTGTATTATTACAGGGCTAATTACAAGGCAGATAAATCCAAGATGTTCATACAGAGAGAGCTAGATACATGGCTGATGAGTCTAATATGTCCATATACTGAGAGCTAGCTACATGGCAGACAAGTTCAACAAGTTCATAAACAGAGAACTACATACATGGCAGATCGCTCCAACATATCCATGCACAGAGAGCTATCATAATAGCAGACGAGTCCAAAATGTCTATATACAGAGAGCTAGCTACTTGGCAAGTAGTGCAACATTTCCATATACAGAGTTCTAGCTACACTGCAGAGGAGTCCAACGTATGCATATACTGAGAGCTAGTTACATGGCATAGTAGTCCAACATGTCTATATACAGAGTACTAGCTTTATGGCAGAGAAATCCAACATGTCCATATACTGAGAGTTAGCTACATGGCAGATGAGTCCAAGATGTGTATGTTTAGAGGACTCGCTAAAAGGCAGATGAGTCCAACATGTTCATAAACAGAGAGCTGGCTACATGGCTGATGAGTTCAACATGTCCATATAAGAGAGTTAGCTACATGGCAGACAAGTCCAATATTTTCATACACAGAGAGATACCTATATGGTAGTTCAGTCAAACATATCCATGTACAGAGAGCTAGCTGCATGACAGATGAGTCCAAAATGTCTATATACAGAAAGCTAGCTACATGGCACAGTTGTGCAACATTTCCATATACAGAGTTCTAGCTAAATGGCAAGTGAGTCCAACATGTCCATATAATGAGAGTTAGGTACATGGCAGATGAGTCCAACATGTGTATACTTAGAGGGCTAGTTGCAAATACGATGAGTCCAATGTGTCCATACACAGAGAGATGGCTACATGGCTAATGAGTCCAGCATGTTGATATACTGAGAGCTAGCTACATGGCATTAAAGTCCAACATGTGCATATAGAAAGAGCTACCTTCATGGCAGATCAGTCCAACATATCCATGTACAGAGAGTTAGCTACATGGCAGACGAGTCCAAAAATGTCTATATACAGAGAGCTAGCTATATGGCAGAGTAGTGCAACATTTATATATACTGAGTTCTAGTTACATGGCAGAGATGTCCAACGTGTCCATATACTGAGAGCTAGATACATGGCAGAGTGGTTCAACATGTCCATACACAGAGTACTAGCTAAATGGCAGATGATTCCACATGTCCATATACTGAGAGCTAGCTACATTGCAGAGTAGTCCAACATGTCCTTATACAGAGTACTAACTACATGGCAGAATAGTCCAACATATCCGTGCACAGAGACCTAGCTACATAGCAGACGAGTCCTAAATGTCCATATACAAAGAACTAGCTGCATTGCAGAGTAGTATAACATTTCCATATACAGAGTACATGCTTGATGGCAGATGAGTCCAACGTGTCCATATACTGAGAGCTAGCTACATGGCAGAGTAGTCCATGTTGTCTATATAGAGAGTACAAGCTACATGGCAGATGATTCCAACATTTCCATATACAGAGAGTTAGGTACATGGCAGATGAGTCCAACATGTATATATATAGAGAACTAGCTACAAGCCAGATGAGTCCAACATGTTTATACAGAGAGAGCTGCCTACATGTTTGATGAGCCCAACATGTTCATATACTGAGAGCTAGCTACATGGCAGACTAGTCCAATATGTTAATATACTGAGAGCTACCTTCATGGCAGATCAGTCCAACTTATCTATGTACAGAGAGCTAGCTACATGGCAGACGAGTCCAAAATGTCTATACACAGAGAGGTTGCTACATGGCAAAGAGTTCTAGCTACATGGCAAAGGAGTCCAAAGTGTCCATATAATGAGAGCTAGCTAAATGGCAGAGTAGTCCAACATGTCCATATGCACATGGTAGATGAGTCTAACTTGTCCATGTACTGAGAGTTAGCTGCATGGCAGATGAGTCCAACATGTGTATGTTTAGAGGACTCGATCCAAAAAAGATGGGTCCAACATATTTATACAGAGGAAACTGACTACATGGCTAATACTTGCAACACGTCTAAATACAGAGAGCTAGCTACATGGCAGACAAGTCCAATATGTTCATATACAGAGAACTACATACATGGCAGATCAGTCTAATATATCCATGTAAGTAGAGTTAGCTACATGGGAGATGAATCCCAATGGTCCACATACAGAGATCTAGCTTCATGGCAGAGTAGTGCAACATTTCCATATACTGAGATGTATCTACATGGCATATGAGTCCAACATGTCCATACACAGAGAATTAGGTACATGGCAGACAAGTCCAATATGTTCATATACTGAGAGATACCTACATGGCAGATCAGTCCAAAATGCATGAAATCAAATTGTCCATATACAGAGAGCAAGCTACATGATGGTGTAGTGCAACATTTCCATATACAGAATTCTAGCTACATGGCAGATGAGTAGAACATGTCCATATACTGACAGTTACCTTCATGGCAGATGAGTCCATCATGTATATATATAGATGACTAACTACAAGGCAGATTAGTCCAACATGTTCATACAGAGAGAGCTGGTTATATGGCTGATGGGTCCCACATGTCCATGTAGAGTGAGCTAGCTTCCTGGCAGACAAGTCCAATATGTTCATATAGAGTGAGCTAACTAAATGGCAGACCAGTTCAACATATCCATGCACAGAGTGCTAATTTCATGGAAGATGAGTCCAAAATGTCTTTATACAGAGAGCTAACTACATGGAAGAGTAGTGCAACATTTCTATACACAGAGTTCTAGCTACATGCAGATGAGTCCAACATGTCCTTATACTGAGAGATAGCTACATACCAGACTAGTCCAACATGTCCATACACAGAGTTCTAGCTCCATGACAGATGAGTCCAACGTGTCCATATACAGAGAGCTAGCTACATGGCAGAGAAGTCCAACATGTCCATATACAGAATTCCATATACATTGTAGATGAGTCCAATGTGTATGTACACTGAGAGCTAGATAAATGGCTGAGTAGTCCAACATGTCCATATACAGAGTACTAGTTACATGGCAGATGAGTCCAACATGTCCATATACTGAGAGGTAGCTACATGACAGATGAGTCCAACGAGTGTATATATAGAGGACTAGCTACAAGGAAGATGAGTCCAAGATGTTCATACAGAGAGAGCTGGCTACATGGCTGATGAGTCCAATATGTTCATATACAGAGAGCTATCTACATGGCAGATCAGTCCAACATGTCCATGCACAGAGTGCTAGCTACATGGCAGATGAGCTCAAAATGTCCATATACAAAGAGCTAGCTACATGGAAGAGTAATGCATCATTTCCAATATACAGAGTTCAAGCTATATTGCAGATGAGTCAAACATGTATACATACAGAGTGCCAGCTACAAGGCAGATGAGTCCAATTTGTCCATATACTGAGAACCAACTACATGGCAGAGTAGTCCAACATGTCAATATACATAATACTAGCTACATGGAAGATGAGTCCAACATGTCCATATACTGAGAGTTAACTATATGGCATATGAGTCCAACATGTGTATATATAGAGGACTTGCTACAAGGCAGATGAGTCCAACATGTTCATACAGAGAGAGCTGGCTACATGGCTGATGATTTCCACATGTCCATATACAGAGAGCTAAATACATGGCAGACAAGTCCAATAACTTCGTATACAGAGAGTTACCTACACGGCAGATCGGTCCTACGTATCCATGCACAGAGAGCTAGCTACTTGGCAGACGAGTCCAAAAAGTCCCATACAGAGAGCTAACTACATGGCAGAGTAGTGCATCATTTCCATAAACAGGGTTCCAGCTACATGTAAGATAAGTCCAACATGTCCATATACTAAGAACTAACTACATGCAGAGTAGTCCAACTTGTCAATATACAGAGTACTAGTTACATGGCAAAGATGTAGTCTATTTGACTTCTATGTGTTCCATCTGCTGAGGTCCATGTGTATAGTCGTCTCTTATGCTGTCTAAAGAAGCAGAAAGAGAAGATAGAAAAGCTCCATATTATCAGTGAAAACAAGGCCAGGGGCAGACTGTGGAACAGTCCATCAATTACTGATATGCAAATTCAAATTAAAGCTGAAGAAAATGAAAACAAATCTATGAGAGCCAAAATATG
>NW_006408877.1:2058244-2060789 GCF_000296735.1 Chrysochloris asiatica
GTTGGCCCAGGATCGAACATTGTTTCGTTCTGCTGTGCATGGGGTCGCTATGAGTCGGTTCCGACTCGATGGCACCTGACAACAACAACAGTTACATGGCAGATGAGTCCAACAGGCCCATATACTGAGAGCAAACTACAAGGCAGTTGAGTCCTACATGTGTTTACAAAGAGGAGTAGCTACAAGGCAGGTGAGTCCAACATGTTCATACAGATGGAGCTGGCAAAATGGCTGATGAGTCCAACATGTCCATCTACAGAGAGCAAGATACATGGCAGACAAGTCCAATATGTTCATCTACAGAGAGCTACCTGCATGACAGATCAATCCAACATATCCATGTAGAGAGAGCTAGCTACATGGCAGAGCAGTGCATCATTTCCATATACAGAGTTTCAGCTACATGGCAGATGAGTCCAATGTGTCCATATTCTGAGAGCGAACTACATGGCAGTGTATTCCAACATGTCCATATATAGAGAAATATCTACATGGCAGATGAGTCCAACATGTCCAAATCCTGAGTGTAAGCTACATGGCAGATGAGTCTAACATGTGTATATAGAGAGGAATAGCTACAAGTCAGATGATTCCAATATGTTCATACACAGAGAACTGGCTACATGGTTGATGAGTCCAACATGTTCATATTCTGAGATCTAGGTAAATGGCAGACCAATGCAATATGTTCATCAACAGAGATCTACCTACATGGCAGATCAGTCCAACATATACATGGACAGAGAGCTAGCTACACGGCAGACGAGTCCAAAATATCCATCTACAGAGAAAGCTAGCTACATGGCAGACTAGTGCAACATTTCCATGTACAGAGTTCTAGCTACATGGCATATGAGTCCTATATGTTCATGTAAAGAGTGTTAGCTACATGACAGATGTGTTGAACATATGTATATATAGAGGACTAGCTACAATGCAGATGAATCCAACATGTTCATACAGAGATAGCTTGCTACATGGCTGATGAGTTCTGCATGTCCATATATAGAGACCTAGCTACATGGCAGACAAGTCCAGTATGTTCATATACAGAGAACTACCTACCAGGCAGATCAGTCCAACATATCCATTCACAGGGAGCTAACTACATGGCTGACGAGTCCATAATGTCCATATACAGAGAGCTAGCTACATGGAAGTATAGTGCAATATTTCCATATACAGTGTTTTAACCACATGGAAGATGAGTCCAACGAGTCCATATACTGAGAGCTAGCTACATGGCAGACTAGTCCTACATGTCCACATACAGAGTACTAGCTACGTGGCAGATGAGTCCAACATGTCCCTATACTGAGAGCTAGCTACATGGCAGACAAGTCCAAAATATTCATATACTGAGAGCTACCTACATGACAGATCATTCCAACATATCCATGCACAGAGAGCTATTTACATGGCACACAAGTCCAAATTTTCCATATAGAGAGAGCAAGCTACATGGCAGTGTAGTTCAACATTTACATATACAGAATTCTGACTACATGGCAGATGAGTCAGGTATGTCCATATACTGAGAGCTAGCTACATGACAAATGAGTCCAACCTGAGTATATATAGAGGACTACCTACAAGGCAGATTAGTACAACATATTCATACAGAGAGAGCTGGTTACATGGCTGATGAATCCCACATGTCCATGTAAAGTGAGCTAGCTTCATGGCAGACAAGTCCAATATGTTCATATAGACTGAGCTACCTACATGGGAGACCATTTCAAAATATCCATGCACAGAAAGCTAGCTTCATGGCAGACGAGTCCAAAATGCCCAATACAGAGAGCTAGCTACATGGCAGAGTAGTGCAACATTTCAATATACAGAGTTCAGTCCAACATATACATGCACAGAGAGCTAGCTATACGGCAGATGAGTCCAAAATGTCCATACACAGTGAGCTAGATACATGGCAGATTAATGCAACATTTCGATATACAGAGTTCTAGCTACATGGCAGATGTGTCCAACATGTCCATACACTGAGAGTTAGCTACATGGCTGATGGGTCCAACATGTGTATATATAGAGGACTAGCTACAAGGCAGATGAGTCCAACATGTTCATATAGAGAGAGCTGGCTACATGGCTAAAGAGTTTCACATGTCCATATACAGAGAGCTAGCTACGTGGCAGACAAGTCCAATATGTTCATATACAGAGAGCTACCTACATGGCGGATCAGTCCAACATATCCATGCACAGAGTGTTATCAACATTGCAGATGAGTCCATAATGTCCATATACAAAGAGCTCTGTACCTGGACCAAGAGGCAGTTGTTCAAACAGAGCTTGGGAACACTGAATTTTTCAAAATTCAGAAAGTTGGGCGACAGGGTTGTGTTCTTTCACCATACTTGTTCAATATGAATGCTGAGCAAATAATAAGAAAAGCTGGGTTCTATGAAGGAAAACCTGGAGTCAGGATTGGAAGAAGACTTAGTACCAACGTCAGATATGCAGATGATACAACCCTGTTTGCTGAAACGGAAGAGGACTTAAAATATTTACTGATGAAGATCAAAGA
>NW_006408877.1:2061333-2065991 GCF_000296735.1 Chrysochloris asiatica
AACAGTCGCTGGAGAAGGATGTCATGCTGGGTAAGGGAGAGGGTCAGAGAAAAAGAGGAAGATCTCCAAGGAGAGGGATCAGTCAGGTGGCATCCAACATGTCCATATACTGAGAGCTACCTACATGGCGGAGTAGTGCAACATTTCCATATACAGAGTTCTAGCTACATGGCAGATGAGTTCAACATGTCCATATACTGATAGTTACCTACATGGCAGATGAGTCCAACATGTTTATATATAGAGGACTAGCTACAATTCAGATGAGTCCAACATGTTCATACACAGAGAGCTGACTTCATGACTGATGAATCCAACATGTCCATACACAGAGAGTTAGCTACATGGCAGAAAAGTCCAATATGTTCATACACTGAGAGCTACCTACCTGGCAGATTAGTCTGACATATCAATGCACAGATAGCTAGCTACATGGCAGACGAGTCCAATGTGTCCATGTACTGAGAGCTAGGTACATGGCAGAGTATTTCAACATGATCATATACAGAGTACTAGCTACATATCAGATAAGTACAACATGTCCATATCTTGAGAGTGAACTACATGGCAGATGAGTCCAACAAGTGTATATATAGAGGACAATCTACAAGGAAGATGAGAACAACATGTTCATTCAGAGAGCTGCTATATGTTTGATGAATCCAACATGTCCATATATAGAGTATTAGCTACATGACAGATGTGTCCAACATGTCCATATCCTGAGAGTTAGCTACATGGCAGATGAGTCCAACATATTCAAACAGAGAGTTGGTTACATGGCAGATGAGTCTAACGTGTGTATATATAAATGAACAGCTACAAGGCAGATGGTTCCAACATGTTCATACACAGAGAGATGGCTATATGGCTGATGAGTCCAACATGTCCATATAATGAGATCTAGCTATATGGAAGATGAGTTCATTATGTTCATATATAGAGAGCTACCTACGTGGCAGATCAGTCCAACATATACTTGGACAGAGAGCTAGCTACATGGCAGATTAATCCAAATTGTCCATATACAGAGAGGTAGCTACATGGCAGAGTAGTACATCATTTCCATATACAGGGTTCCAGCTACATGGCAGATGAGTCCAACATGTCCATATACTGGGAGATAGCTACATGGCAGAGTAGTCCAACATGTCCATATACTGAGAGTTAGCTACATGGCAGATGAGTCCAACATGTGTATATATAGAGGACTAGCTAAAAGGCAGATGAGTCCAACATGTTCATACAGAGAGAGCTGTCTACATATCTGATGAGTCCAACATGTGCATATAGAGAGAACTAGCTACATGGCAGACAAGTCCCATATGTTCGTATACAGAGAGCTACCTACATGGCAGATCAGTCTAACATATCCATGAACAGAGAGCTAGCTACATGGCAGACGAGTCCAAAATGTCCACATACAGAAAGCTAGCCACATGGAAGAGTAGTTCATCATTTCCTTATACAGAGTTCCAGCTACATAGCAGATGAGTCCAACATGTCCATATGCTGAGTAGAGTAGTCAAACTTGACAATATACAGAGTAATAGTTACATGGCAGATGAGTCCAACATGTCCATATACTGAGAGTTAGCTACATGGCAGATGAGTGTAACGTGTTCAAACAGAGAGTTAACTAAATGGCAGATGAGTCTAACATGTATATATTTAGAGGAATAGCTACAAGGCCGATGCTTCCAACATGTGCATACACAGAAAGCTGGCCACATGGCTGATGAGTCCAACATGTCCATATACTGAGATCTAGCTATATGGCAGACGAATCCAATATGTTCATATACAGAGCGCTACCTACATGGCAGTTCACTCCAACATATACATGGACAGGGAGGTAGCTACTTGGCAGATGAGTCCAAAATATCCATATACAGAGAGCTAGCTACATGGCAGAGTAGTGCAACATGTCGATATACAGAGTTATAGCTACATGTCAGATGAGTCCTATATGTCCATATAATGACAGTTCACTAGATGGCATATGAGTCGAACATGTTTATATAAAGAGTACTAGCTACAATGCAAATGAGTCCAACACGTTCATACAGAGAGAACTGGCTACATGGGTGATGAGTCCAATATGTCCATATACAGAGAGCTAGCTACATGGCAGATAAATCCAATGTGTTCATATACAGAGAGGTACCTCTATGGCACATCAGTCCAATATATCCATGCACAGAGAATTAGATACATGGCAGACGAGTGCAAAATATCCGTATACAGAGAGGTATATACATGGCAGAGTAGTGCAGATGAGTCCAACGTGACCATATACTGAGAGCGAGTTACATTGTAGAGTAGTCGAACATGTCCATATACTGAGAGCTAGCTACATTGTTGATGAGTCCAATATGTCCATATGCTGAGAGTTAGCTACATGGCAGATGAGTCCAATATGTTCGTATACAGAGAGCTACCTACATGGCAGATCATTCTAACATATCTATGCACAGATAGCTAGCTACATGGCAATCGAGTCCAACGTGTCCATATGCTGAGAGCTAGCTACAAGGCAGAGTAGTCCAACATGATCTTATACAGAGTACTAGCTACATGGCAGATAAGTCCAACATGTGCATATATAGAGGACTATTTACAAGGCAGATGAGTCCAAAATGTCCAAAATGTTCATACATTGCAGATGAGTCCATAATATCCATATACAGTGAGCTAGCTACATGGCAGACAAGTCCAATATGTTCTTATACAGAGAGCTAACTACATGGCAGATCAGTCTTAAAAACTTTCTATGGTGGTATTTCTTGCTTTTCCTTTCATTCCCCCTCAATTATCTATTTTTAAATGGTATGCAAGGGAAACCAAGATTCAAAAGACAGCCAAATATCTTAACATTATTTTCCCCCGTTTCCCAATCCAACCATGTCTCAATCCCTGTATTCCAGAACCATGTTGGTCCAAGGTTGTACATACATCATTCTTTACCTCTGTCCCACTTAGCCCAGGCAAACCTGCCTAATTGTTCTCTCATCGGCTTTGTTCTTCCATCACCCTCCCCCATCAAGTACAAAATGTCCGTAAACAGAGAGCTAGCTACATGGCAGAGTAGTACATCATTTCCATATACAGAGTTCCAGCTATATTGCCGATGAGTCCACCATGTATATATCCAGAGTTCGAGCTACATGGCAGATGAGTCCAACATGTCCATATACTGAGATTTAGCTCCATGGCAGATAAGTCCAACATGTATATATATAGAGGACTAGCTACAACGCAGATGAGTCCAACGTGTTCATACAGAGAGAGCTGGCTACATGTCTGATGATTTCTGCCTGTCCATATACAGGGAGCTAGCTACATGTCAGACAAGTCCCATATGTTCGTATACAGAGAGCTACCTACATGGCAGATGAGTCCAACATATCCATGCACAGAGAGCAAACTACATGGCAGACGAGTCCAAAACGTCCATATACAGAGAGCTACCTACATGGCAGAGTAAAGCAACATTTCCATATACAGAGTTCTAGCTACATGGCAGATGGGTCCAATGTGTCCATATACTGAGAACTAGCTATATGGCAGATGAGTCCAACATGTCCAAATACAGAGTTCTAGCTACAGGGCAGATGAATTCAACATGTCCATATACTGAGAGTTAGCTACATGACAGATGAGTCCAACATGTGTATGTTTAGAGGACTCGCTACAAGGCAGATGGGTCCAACATGTTCATACAGAGGGAACTGGCGACATGGTTGATGTGTCCAACATGTCCAAATATAGAGAGCTAGCTACATGGCAGACATGTCCAATATACTCATATACAGAGAGCTACCTACATGGGAGATCAGTCAAACATATTCCTGTATAGAGAGCTAGCTACATGGCAGAAAATTCCAAATTGTCTATATACAGAGACCTAGATGCATGGCAGAGTACTGCAACATTTCCATATCCAGAGTTCTAGCTACATGGAAGATGAGTACAATATGCAGATAGCTACCTACATGGCAGATCATCCAACATATCCATGCACAGAGAGCTAGCAACATGCCTGACGAGTCAAACATGTCCGTATACTGAGAGTTAGCTACATGGCAGATGTGTCCAACATGAGTATATTTACAGGAATAGATATAAGGAAGGTGTGTCCAACGTGTTCATATACAGAGCTTTGGCTACATGACAGATGAGTCCAACATGTCCATATAATGGGAGTTACCCACATTGCAGATGAGACCAACATGTGTATAAAAAGAGGACTACATACAATGCAAATGAGTCCAACATGTTCATACAGAGAGAGCTTGCTACATGGCTGATGAGTCCAACATTCGTATATATGGAGGACTAGGTACAAGGTAGATGAGCCCAAATTGTTCATACAGA
This sequence comes from Chrysochloris asiatica, assembly GCF_000296735.1. NCBI lineage: Eukaryota > Metazoa > Chordata > Mammalia > Afrosoricida > Chrysochloridae > Chrysochloris > Chrysochloris asiatica. The sequence continues at coordinate 2,065,711 of NW_006408877.1, forward strand.
GAGACCTGGGTACATGGCTGATGAGTCCAACATGTGCATATACAGAGAGCTAGCTACATGGCAGACAAGTCCAATATGTTCATATACAGAGAGCTACCTACATGGCAGATCAGTCCAACATATCCACGCACAGACAGCTAGTTACATGGCAGGCAAGTTCAAAAGGTCCATATACAGAGAGCTAGCTACATAGCAGAGTAGTTCATCATTTCCATATACAGGCTTCGAGCTACATGGCAGATGAGTCCAACGTGTCCATATACTAAGAGCTAGCTACATGG
>NW_006408877.1:2067082-2070640 GCF_000296735.1 Chrysochloris asiatica
AGAGCTAGTTACATGGCAGAGTAGTGCAACATTTCCATATACAGAGTTCTAGCTACATGGCAGATGAGTCCAACATGTCCATATATTGGGAGTTAGCTACATGTCAGATGAGTTCAACATGTGTATATACAGAAGACTAACTACAAGGCAGCTGATTTCAACATGATCATACAGAGAGAGCTAGCTACATGGCTGATGCACCCCACTTGTCCATACACTGAGAATTAGCTACATGGCAGAGGAGCCCAACATGTCCATATACTGAGACTTAGCTACATGGCATATGAGTCTAACATGTGTATATATAGAGGACTACCTACAAGGCACATGAGTCCCACATGTTCATACAGAGACTGGCAACAGGGCTGAAGAGTCCAACATGTCCATATATAGAGAGCTAGCTACATGGCAGACAAGTCCAATATGTCCATGTACAGAGAGCTACCTACATGGAAGATCAGTCCAACATATCCATATACAGAGACCTGGCTACATGACAGAAAAGTACAATGTTTCCATATACAGAGTTCTAGCTACATGGCAGATGAGTCTAAAGTTTACATATAGTGAGAGTTAGCTACATGGCAACGTAGTCCAACATGTCCATATACTGAGTACTAGCTACATGGCAGATGAGTCCAACATGTGTATATTTAGATAGCTAGATACAAGACAGATGAGTCCAACATGTTCATACACAGAGATCTGGCTACATGACTGATGAAACCGACATTTCCATATATAGAGGGCTAGCTACATGGCAGACAAGTCCAATATGTTCATGTACAGAGAGCTACCTATACTGTAGATCATTCCATCATATTCGTGCACACAGCCCTAGCTGCATGGCAGAAAAGTCCAAATATTTATATACAGAGTACTAGCTACATGGCAGATGAGTCCAACGTGTCCATATACTAAGAGCTAGCTACACGGCAGATGAGTCCAACATGTCCATATACAGAGTACTAGCTACATGGCAGATGGACTTGTCTGCCATGTAGGTAGCTCTCTGTATAAGGACATGTTGGACTTATCAACCATGTAGCCACCTCTCTGTGTATGAACATGTCATGTTGCTAGATCTATGTATATTCACATTTTGGACTCGTCTGCCATGTACCTAACTCTCTGTACATGGGTATGTTGGACTGATCTGCCATGTAGATAGCTCTCTGTATATGAACATGTTGGACTTGTCTGCCATGTAGCTAGCTCTCAGTATATGGACATCTGGGACTCATGAGCCATGCAGCCAGCTGTCTCTGTATGAACATGTTGGACTCATCTGCCTTGTATCCATCTCTCTAAACAAACAAACACGTGTTGGACTCATCTGTCATGTAACTGAGTCTTAGTATATGGACAAGTTGGACTTACCAGCCATGTAGCCAGTTCTCTCTGTATGAACATTTTGGACTCATCTGCAATGTAGCTAGTTCTCAGTATATGGACACGTTGGACTCCTCTGCCATGTACTAGAAATCTGTATAGGTAAATGTTGCACTACTCTGCCATGTAGCTAGGTCTTTGTATATAGACATTTTGGACTCTGTCATGCTGCTATATTTCTATGCATGGATATGTTGGACTGATCTGCCATGTAGGTTGTTTTCTGTATATAAGCATATTCTTCTTGTCTACCATGTAGTTAGCTCTGAGTATATGGACATGGTGGGCTTATCAGCTATGTAGCTAGCTCTCTCTGTATGAGCATGTTGGACTCCTCTGCCTTGTAGCTAGTCCTCTATATATACACATGTTAGACTCATCTGCTATGTAGCTAACTCTCAGTATATGGATATGTTGGACTTCTCTGACATGTACCTAGTACTATTCATATGGACATATTGGACTATTCTGCCATGTAGTTAGGTCTCAGTATATGAACACCTTGGACTCATCTACCATGTAGCTAGAACTCTATATATGGAAATGTTGCACTATTCTTCCATTTAGCTATTTCTCTGTAAATAGACATTTTGGATTTGTCTTCCATGTAGCTAGCTCTCTATACATGGATATGTTGGACTCACCTGCCATGTAGGTAGCACTCTGTATATGAACATATTTGATATGGCTGCCATGTAGCTAGCTCTCAATCTATGGACATGTTTGAATTATCAGCCAGGAAGCCAGCTCTCTGTGTATGAACATGTTGGACTCATCTGCCTTTTAGCGAGGCCTCTAAACATACACGTGTTGGACTCATCTGCCATGTTTCTAACTCTTAGTATATGGACATGTTGGACTCATCTGCCAAGTAACTAATACTCTGTATATGGACATGTTGGACTCATCTGCCATGTATCTAGTTCTCAGTATATGGACATGTTGGACTCATCTGCCATATAGCTAGAACTGTGTATATTGAACTGTTGCACTACTCTACCATCTATCTATCTCTCTGTATATGGACTATTGGACTTGTCTGCCATGTAGGTACTCTCTGTGCATGGATATATTAGACTGATCTGTCATGTAGGTAGGTCTCTGTACATGAACATATTGGACTTGTCTGCATGTAGTTAGATCTCTATATATAGACATGTTGGACTCTTCAGCCATGTAGCCAGTTCTATCTGTATGAATATTATATACTCATATGTCTTTTTAGTTAGTCCTCTATATTAACACGTGTTAGACTCATCTGTCAAGTAGCTAACTCTCAGTATATGGACATGTTGGACTCCTCTGCCATGTAGCTAACTCTCAGTATATGGACATGTTGAGCGCATCTTCCATGTAGCTAGTATTCTGCATATGTACATGTTGGACTCATCTGCCATGTAACTAGTTCTCAGATTATGGACACGTTGGACTCCTCTGCCATGTAGGTAGAACTCTGTATGAGGAAATGATGCATTACTCTGCCATGTAGCTAGCTCTCTGTAAATACACATTTTGGATTTGTGAGCCATGTAGATAGATGTCTGTACATGGATATGTTGGACTGATCTGTCATGTAGGTAGCTATCTATATATAACATATTGGACTTGTCTGCCATATAGCTAGCTATCAATATATGGACATGTTGGACTCATCAGCCATGTAGCCATCACTCTGTGTATAAACATGTTGGACTCATCTGGCTTTTAGCTAACCCTCTAAATATACACATGTTGGCCACATCTGCCATGTAGCTAACTCTCAGTATATGGACATGTTGTACTACTCTGCCATGTAGCTAGCTCTCAGTATGTGGACACGTTGGACTCCTCTGCCATGTAGCTAGAATTCTGTATGTGTAAATGCTGTACTACTCTGTCATGTAGCTAGCTCTCTGTATATAGACATTTTGTACTCGTCTGCCATGTAGCTAGCTCTCTGTGCATGCATATGTTGGACTCATCAGCCATGTAGACAGCGCTCTGTATATAAACATGTTGGAAACATCTTCCTTGTAGTTAGCTCAGTAAATATACACATGTTGGACACATCTGCCATGTAGCTAACTCTCAGTATATGGACATGTTGGACACATCTGCAATGTAGCTAGTACTCTGTATATGGACATACTGGACTACTCTGCCATGTAGCTAGCTCTCTGTAAATGG
>NW_006408877.1:2071361-2080693 GCF_000296735.1 Chrysochloris asiatica
ACTTGTAGCTAGCCCTGTAAATTTACACATGTTGGACTCATTTGCCATGTAGCTAACACTCAGTATATAGACATGTTGGACTCATCTACCATGTAGCTAGTACTCTGTGTATGGACATGTTGGACTACTCTGCCATGTAGCTAGAACTCTGTATATGGAAATGTTGCACTACTCTACCATGTAGCTAGCTCTCTGTATATGGACATTTTGGACTCGTCTGCCATGTAACTATCTCTCTGTGCATGAATATGTTGGACTGATCTGCCTTGTAGGTAGCTCTCTGTATATGAACATAATGGACTTGTCTGCCATGTAACTAGCTCTCTATGAATGCATATGTTGGACTCATCAGCCATGTAGCCAGCTCTCTCTGAATGAATATTTTGGACTCATCTGCCTTGTATCTAGTCCTCTATATATACACATGTTGGACTCATCTGCAATGAAGCTTACTCTCATTATATATACAGGTTGCACTCATAAGTCATGTAGTCAGAACTCTGTATATGGAAATGTTGCACTACTCTGCCATGTAGCTAAGTCACTGTATATGGACACTTTGGACTCATCTGCCATGTAGCTAGCTCTCTGTGCAAAGATATATTAGACTGATCTGTCATGTAGGTAGCTCTCTGTATACATACATTTTGGACTCGTCTGCTATGTAGCTAGCTCTCTGTGCATGGATATATTAGACAGATCTGCCTTGTAGGTAGTTCTCTGTATACTAACCTATTGGACTTGTCTGCCATGTAGCTAGCTCTCTAGGCATGGATATGTTGGACTCATCAGCCATGTTGCCAGCTCTCTCTGTATGAACATATTGGACTCATCTACCTTGTAGCTATTATTCTATATATACACATGTTGGACTCATCTAAAATGTAAGTAACTCTCAGAATATGGACAGGATGGACTCATCTGCCATGTAGGTACTACTCTGTATAGGGACATATTGGATTACTCTGCCATGTAGCTAGGTCTCAGTTTATGGACACGTTAAACTCCTCCGCCATGTAGCTCGAATTCTGTATATGGAAATGTTGCACTACTCTGCCATGTAGCTAGCTCTCAGTATATGGACATTTTGGACTCGTCTTCCATGTACCTAGCTCTATGTGCATGGATATATTGAACTGACATTCCATGTAGGTAGCTCTCTGTATATAAACATACTGGACTTATCTGTCTTGTAGCTAGCTCACAGTATATGGACATGTTGGACTCACTAGCCATGTAGACAGCGCTGTGTAGATAAACATGTTGGACACATCAGCCTTGTAGCTAGTCCTGTAAATATACACATGCTGGACTCATCTGCCATGTAGGTAACTCTCAGTATATGGACATTTTGGTCTCATGTACCATGTAGTTAGAACTCTGTATATGGACATACTGGACTACTCTGCCATGTAGCTAGCTGTCAGTATATGAACACGTTGGACTCATCTGCCATGTAGTTAGAACTCTGTATATGGAAATGTTGCAGTATTATGCCATGTAGCTAGCTCTCTGTGCATGAATATGTTGGACTCATCAGCCATGTAGCCTTCTCTCTCTGAATGAACATGTTGGAGTCGTGTGGCTTTTATTTATTCCTCTATATATACACAAGTTGAACTCATCTGCAATGTAGCTAACTCTTAGTACATGGACAGGTTGGACTCACCAGCCATGTAGTCAGAACTCTATATATGGAAATGTTGTACTACTCTGTCATGTAACTAGCTCTTTGTATATGGACATTTTGGTCTCTTATGACATGTAGCTAGCTTGCTGTGCATGTATATATTGGACTGATCTGCCATGTAGGAAGCTCTCTGTATATGAACATATTGGACTTATCTGCTATGTGTCTAGGTCACAGTATATGTACAGTTTGGACTCATCAGCCATGTAGCCAGTTGTATGTGTTTGAAAATGTTGGACTCATCTGCCTTGTAGCTAGCCCTCTAAATATACATATATTGGACTCATGTGCCATGTAGCTAACTCTCAGTATATGGACAGGTTGGACTAATCTGTGATATAGCTTGTGTTCTGTATATGGACATGCTGGATTACTCTGCCATGTATCTAGCTCTCTATGCATGGATATATTGGAATCATCTGCCATGTAGCCGGCTCTCACTGTATGAACATGTTGAAGTCATTTATCTTGTATTTGTCCTCTATATATACATATGATGCACTCATCAGCCATGTAGCTAACTCTCAATATATGGACATGTTGGAATAATCTGCCATGTAGCTAGTACTCTGTATATGAACATATTGGACAACTCTGCCATGTAGCTAGCTCTCTGTATATGGACATTTTGGAGTCGTCTGACATGGAGCTAGCTCTCTGTGCATGGATATGTTGCACACATCTGACATGTAGGTATATCTCTGTATATTAACATATTGGACTTGTCTGCCATGTAACTAGCAATCAGTATATGGACATGTTGGACTCATCTGCAATGTAGGTAACTCTCAGTATATGGACAGGTTGGACTCATCTGCGATGTAGCCACTACTCTGTATAGGAACAGATTGGACTACTCTGCCATGTAGCTAGCTCTCTGTATATGGACATTTTGGACTCGTTTGCCATGTACCTAGCTCTATGTGCATGGATATATTGGACTGATATGCCATATAGTAAGCACTCTGTGTATGAACTTATTTGACTTATCTGCCATGTAGCTAGCTCTCTGTGTATGAACATGTTGGACACATCTGCCTTGTAGCTAGCCCTCTAAATAGACACATGTTGGACTCTTCTGCCATGTAGCTAACCCTCAGTATATGGACATGTTGGACTTATCTGTCATGTAGCTAGGACTCTGTATATAAAAATGTTGCATTACTCTGCCATGTAGCTAGCTCTCTGTATATGGAAATTTAGGAATCGTCTGCCATGTAGCTTGCTCACTGTGCATGGATATGTTGGACAGATTTGCCATGTAGGTAGCTCTCTATATATGAACATATTGGACTTGTCTGTCATGAAGCTAGCTCTCTGTATATGGACATGTTGGACTCATCAGCCATGTAGCCAGCGCTCTGTGTATGAACATGTTGGACACATCGTCCTTTTAGTCACTCATGTAAATATACACATATTGGACACATCTGTCATGTAGCTAACTCTCAGTATACGGACATGCTGGACACATCTGCAATGTAGCTAGTACTCTGTATATGGACATATTGGACTACTCTGCCATGTAGCTAGCTGTCTGTATATGGATATTTTGGACTCGTCATCCATGTAGCTAGCTCTCTGTGCATGGACTTGACAGGCTGATCTGCCTTGCAGGTAGCTCTCTGCATATTAACATATTGGACTTGTCTGCCGTGTAGCTAGCTCTCAGTATATGGACATGTTGGAATCATTAGTCATGTACCCAGCTCTCTGTGTATGAACATTTTGGAAACATCAGCCTTGCAGCTAGTCCTCTAAATATACACATTTTGGATTCATCTGCCATGTAGCTAACACTCAGTATATGGACATGTTGGACTCATGTGCAATTTAGCTAGTACTCTGTATATGGACACATTGAACTACTCTGCCATGAGGCTAGCTCTCTGTATATGAAAATTTTGGACTCGTCATCAATGTAGCTACCTCTCTGTGCATGGATATGATGGACAGATCTTACTTGTAGGTAGCTATCTGCATATTAACATATTGGACTTGTTTGCCATATAGTTAACTCTCAGTATATGGACACGTTGGACTCATCTGCCATGTATCTAAAACTATGTATATGGAAATGTTGCATTACTCTGCAATGTAACTAGCTCTCTGTATATTGACATTTTTTACTTGTCTGCCATGTAGTTAGCTCTCTGTGTATGGATATGTTAGATTGATCTGCCATGTAGGTACCTCTGTCTATATGAACATATTGGACTTGTCTGCCATGTACCTAGCACACTATGCATGGATATGTTGGTCTCATCAGCCATATTGCCAGCTCTCTCTGTATGAACATGTTGGACTCATCTGCCTTGTAGCTAGTTCTCTATATATACACATGTTGTACTCATCTGCCATGTAGCTAACTCTCAGTATATGGACAGGTTGGACTCATCTGCCACGTAGGTAGTACTCTGTATATCGTACTATTGCACTACTCTGCCATGTAGCTAGCTCTCTGTATATGGACATTTTGGAATCTTCTGCCTTGTAGCTAGCTCTCTGTGCATGGATATTTTTTACTGATCTGCCATGTAGGTAGTTCTCTGTATATGAACATATTGGACTTATCTGCCATGTAGATGGCTATCCCTATATGGACATGTTGGACTCATCTATAATGTAGCTAATTATCATTATATATACCGGTTGGACTCCTAAGCCATGTAGTCAGAACTCTGTATATGGAAATATTGCACTACTCAGCCATGTACCTAGCTCACAGTATATGGACATTTTGGACTCGTCTGCCATGTAGCTAGCTCTCTGTATATGGACATTTTGGACTCGTCTGCCATGTACCTAGCTCTATGTGCATGGATATATTGGACTGATCTGCCATGTAGATAGCTCTCTGTTTATGAACATATTGGATTTATCTGCCACATAGCTAGCTCTCTGTGTATGAACATGGTGGACACATCTGCCTTGTAGCTAGCCCTCTAAATAGACACATGTTGGTCTCTTCTGCCATGTAGCTAATTCTCAGTATATGGACATGTTGGACTTATGTGTCATGTAGCTAGGACTCTGTATATAAAAATGTTGCCTTACTTTGCCATGTAGCTAGTTCTCTGTATATGGACATTTAGGACTCTTCTGCCATGTAGCTAGCTCATTGTGCATGATTATGTTGGACTGATCTGCCATGTAGTATATGAACATATTGGAGAAAACTGCCATGTAGCTAGTTCTCTGAATAGGGATATGTTGGACTCACCACACATGTAGGCAGCTCTCTCGGTATGAACATGTTGGATTCATCTGCCTTGTACCTAGTCCTCTATATATACACATGTTGGACTCATCTGCAATGTAGGTAACTCTCAGTAAATGAACGGGTTGGACTCATCTGCCATGTAGCTACTACTCTGTATAAGGACATAATGGACTACTCTGCCTTGTAGCTAGGTCTCAGTTTATGCACATGTTGAACACATCTGCCATGTAGCTAGAATTCTGTATATGGTAATGTTGCACTACTCTGCCATGTAGCTAGCTCTCTGTATATGGACATTTTGGACTCGTCTACCATGTACCTAGCTCTATGTATATGAACATATTGGATTTGTCTGCCATGGAGCTAACTCTCAGTGTATGGACATGTTGGACACTTCAGCCTTGTGGCCAGCGTACTCTGTATGAACATGTTGGACACATTAGCCTTGTAGCTAGCCCTGTAAATATACACATGCTCGACTAATCTGCCATGTAGCTAACTCTCAGTATATGGACATGTTGGACTCATGTACCATGTAGCTAGTACTCTGAATATGGACATGCTGTACTACTCTGCCATGTAGCTAGCTGTCAGTATATGAACACGTTGGACTCATCTGCCATTAAACTAGAACTCTGTATATGGAAATGTTGCACTTCTCTGCCATTTAGCCAGCTGTCTTTGCATGGATATATTAGACTAATTAGCCATCTAGCCAGCTCTCTCAGAATGAACATGTTGGAGTTGTCTGCCTTTTATGCAGTCCACTATATGCACACAAGTTGTACTCATCTGCAATATAGTTAAATCTCAGAATATGGACAGGTTGGACTGCTCAGCCATGTAGTCAGAACTCTATATATGGAAAAGTTGCACTACACTGCCATGTCGCTAGCTCTCTCTGTGTATGGACATTATGGACTAGTCTGCCATGTAGCTAGCTCTCTGTGCACGGATATATTGGACTGATCTGCCAAGTAGGTAGGTCTCTGTGTATGAACATATTGGACTTATCTGCCATGTAGCTCACTCTCAGTGTATGGACATCTTGGAATCATCAGCCATATGGGCAGCATTCTCTGTATGAACATGTTTTACACATCAGCCTTGTAGCTAGCCCTGTAAATATACACATTTTGAACTCATCTGCCATGTAGCTAACTCTCAGTATATGGACAGGTTGGAGTCATCAGCCATGTTGTCAGAACTCTATTCATGGAAATGTTTTACTACTCTGCCATGTAGCTAGCTCTCTGTATATGGACATTTTGGACTCCTCTGGCATGTAGCTATCTCATTGTGCATGTATATATTGGACTGATCTGGCATGTGGGTAGCTCTCTGTATCTGAACATATTGTACTGGTCTGCCATGTGTCTAGGTCTCAGTATATGTTCAGGTTGGACTCAACAGCCATGTAGCCAGCTGTCTGTGTATGAAAATGTTGGATTCATCTGTCTTGTAGTTAGCCCTCTACATATACACATGTTGTACTCATGTGCCATGTAGCTAACTCTCAGCATATGGACAGGTTGGACTAATCTACGATATAACTGGTACTCTGTATATGGACATGCTGAACTACTGTGCCATGTAGCAAGCTCTCTGTATATGGACATTTTGGAGTCGTCTGCCATGGAGCTAGCTCTCTGTGCATGGATATTTTGGACTGATCTGCCATGTAGTTAGCTCTCTGTATATTCACATATTGGACTTGTCTGCCATGTAGCTAGCAATCAGTATATGGACATGTTGGACTCATCAGCCATGTAGCCAGCACTCTGTGAATATACATGTTGGAAAATACTGCCTTGTAGCTAGCCCTGTAAATATGCACATGTTGGACTCATCTGTCATGTAGCTAACTCTCAGTATATGGACATGTTGGACTAATCTGACATGTTGCTAATACTCTGTATATGGACATATTGGACTACTCTGCCATGTAGCTTGCTCTCTGTGTATGGACATTTTTGAGTTTTCTGCCATGGAACTAGCTCTCTGTGCATGGATATGTTGTACTGATCTGCCATATAGGTAGCTCTCTGTATGTTAACATAGTGGGCTTGTCTGCCATGTAGCTAGCTATCTGTACATGGACATGTTGAACTCATCAGCCATGTAGCCAGTGCTCTGTGTATGAATATGTTGGACATATCTGCCTTGTTGCTAGCCCTGTAAATATACACATGTTGGACTCATCTGTCATGTAGCTAACTCTCAGTATATGGACATGTTGGACTAATCTGACATGTTGCTAGTACTCTGTATATGGACATATTGGACTACTCTGCCATGTAGCTACCTCTCTGTATATGAATATTTTAGACTTGTCTGGCATGGAACTAGCTCTCTGTGCATGGATATGTTGTACCGATAGGACATGTAGGTAGATCTCTGTATATTAACATATTGGACTTGTGTGCCATGTAGCTAGCAATCAGTATATGGATATAGTAGACTCATCAGCCATGTAGCCAGCACTCTGTGTATGAACATGTTGGACACATCTGCCTCATTGTTAGCCCTGTAAATATACATATGTTGGACTCATCTGTCATGTAGCTATCTCTCAGTATATGGACATGTTGAACTCATCTACCATGTAGTTAGTACTCTGCATATGGAAATGTTGCACTACTCTGCCATGTAGCAAGCTCTCTGTATATGGATCTTTTGGACTTGTCTGCCATGTTGCTAGCTCTCTGTGCATGGATATGTTGGACTCATCAGCCATGTAGAAAGCTCTCTCTGAATGAACATGTTGGACTCATCTGCCTTGTATCTAGTCATCTATATATATACATGTTGGACTCATCTGCATTGTAGCTAAATCTCAGTATATGAACATGTTATACTACTCTGCCATGTAGCTAGCTCTCAGTATGTGGACACTTTGGACTCCTCTGCCATGTAGCTAGAACTCTGTATGTGGAAATGTTGCACTATTCTGCCATGTAGCTAGCTTTCTCTGTATAGACATTTTGGATTCGTCTGCCATGTACCCAGGTCTCTGTGTATGGATATGTTTGACTGATCTGCCATGTAATTTGTGTATATATATGAACTTATTGGACTTGTCTGCCAAGTAGCTAGCTCTCTGTGTATGAATATGTTGGACTCATTTGCCTTATAGCTAGCCATCTAAATAAGCACACGTTGGACTCATCTGCCACGTAGCTGACTCTCAGTATATGGACATGTTGGACCCATCATCCATGTAGTTAGTATTCTGTATATGGATATTTTGGAGTCATCTGCCATGTTGCTAAGTCTCTGTGCATGGATATGTTGGACTGATCTTTGATATACCTAGCTCTCTGTACATGAACATATTGGATTTGTCTGCCATGTAGCTAGCTGTCTATATATGGACATGTTGGACACTTCAGCCATGTAGCCAGCTCTGTCTGCATGAACATGTTGTACTCATCTGCCTTTTTAGCTAGTCCTCTATATATACACATTTTAGACTCATCTTCCATGTAGCTAACTCTCAGTATATGGACATATTGGACTCCTCTGCCATGTAGCTAACTCTCAGTGTATGGACATGTTGGGTGCATCTGCCATGTAGCTAATACTCTGCATATGGACATGTTGGACTCATCTGCCATGTAGCTAGCTCTCAGTACATGGACACATTCGACTCCTCTGCCATGTAGGTAGAACTTTGTTTAAGGAAATGTTGCACAACTTTGTTTAAGGAAATGTTGCAGCTAGCTCTCTGTAAATAGACATTTTATTCATGTGCCATGTAGATAGCTCTCTGCACATGGATATGTTGGACTGATCTGCCATGTAGGTAGCTCTCTGTATATGAACATATTGGACTTGTCTGCCGTGTAGCTAGCTCTCAGCATATGGACATGTTTGACTCATCAACCATGAAGTCAGATCTCTGTGTATGAACATGTTGGACTCATCTGGCCTTTAGCTAATCCTCTAAATATATACATGTTGGCCTCATCTGCCATGTAGCTAGCTCTCAGTATGTGGACACATTGGACTCCTCTGCCATGTAGCTAGAAATCTTTGTATTGAAATGTTGCACTAATCTGCCATGTAGCTAGCTCTCTGTATATAGACATTTTGGACTCATATGCCCTGTAGCTAGATTTCTCTGCATGGATATGTTGGACTGATCTGCCATGTAGGTAGCTCTCTGCATATGAAGATATGGGAATGCTATTCCATATAGCTAGCCCTCAGTGTATGGACATGTTGGACTCATCAGCCATGTAGCCAGCTGTCTCTGTATGAACATTTTGGACTCATCTGCCTTGTAGTTAGTCCTCTGTATATACACATGTTGGACTCATCTGCCATGTAGCTAACTCTCTATATATGGACATGTGGGGCCACTCTGCTATTTAGCTAGATTTCAATATATGCGCAAGTTGGACTAATCTGCCTTGT